>NC_134843.1:23444167-23446667 GCF_965363235.1 Mytilus galloprovincialis
AACACATGAAACGGAAACATGCATTGATTGATTGGTTTGTTGGTTGGTTAAACACGTTGGTTGGTTAGTTAAACACGTTGGTTAAACACGTTGGTTAAACACGTTGGTTAAACACGTTGGTTGGATAGGCTGAATTAAAACAAGCGGAAAAAAAACCTTGGATCCCGTATGAAACACATGAAACGGAAACATGCATTGATTGATTGGTTTGTTGGTTAGTTAAACACGTTGGTTAAACACGTTGGTTTAACACGTTGGTTAAACACGTTGGTTGGATAGGCTCAATTAAAACAAGCGAAAAAAAAACCTTGGATCCCGTATGAAACACATGAAACGGAAACATGCATTGATTGATTGGTTAGTTAAACACGTTGGTTGGTTAGTTAAACACGTTGGTTAAACATGTTGGTTTAATGCGTTGGTGAAACACGTTGGTTAAACACGTTGGTTAAACACGTTGGTTGGATAGGCTGAATTAAAACAAGCGAAAAAACAACAACATTGGATCCCGTATGAAACACATGAAACGGAAACAAGCATTGATTGATTGGTTGGTTGGTTGGTTGGTTGGTTAAACATATTGGTTAAACACGTTGGAAAGTGTCAATTAAAACAAGCGAAAAAAAGAGACCTTGGATCCCGTATTAAACACATGAAACGGAAACTTGCTTTGATTGATTGATTGATTGATTGATTGATTGATTGATTGATTGATTGATTGATTGATTGATTAATTGATTGATTGATTGATTGATTGATTGATTGGAATTCAAACACACATAAAACTGTTTAAATAGTGCCAAAAAACACATAATTTGATGACCTTGACCTTTGACCTTGTGACCTTCGTCAAGGTCATTGCTCCACAAGGTCATTGCAAAAGACCGTATGGGTCAAGGACCTTTTGTTAAAGAGTTTTGCCTAAAAATGGCTTTTTAAAAACCATCAATGGGAGTTATGTCCCTTACATGATGGTAAAATCGGTATAGTCATAATGTAAAAAAGTTGCCCCTTGAAGTACCAATCATTTTTCACTGCTTAATTTTTCTGTATCTATAACCGTTCAATAGTTATAGGGAAATGAAAAACTTTTGAAAATCTAAAATATGACCTTGACCTTTGACCTTGACCTATATTTTCTAGTTTTGGTCCAATGAATTCAAATCTGAAGACCCGCAGTCTTTATGACTTACGGTTCATGAGATTTATATGCATATCGAAAATTTAAATATTCAAGGGGAAATAACTACTATAAAAGGTCACTGGATCGCTTCGGTTAAAGTTATTTGAAGCTGTAACTTTTGGCAAGGAACATTTTAAAAAAAACCATTTGCCGCTAAGTCTCATAGTTTATGAGGAGTAGTGATAACAGTGTTTTTTGTAATTGGGGAGATAACTCCTATAAGGTAAACAGAAAACCTTTGTTATTCTAATACAAGATAGATATTATACCTCCGATACATGATACCAAAGATCATTTGGATATCTTGCGTACTTTTCTTGATTTTTGACTTTGAAAACGGCGGAAGAAAAAGAATAATAATAATAATAATAATAATAATAAACAAACGAAATACAGTAAGGTCTTTCCATTTAAGAAAGGAAAGACCTTAATAATCAGAACAAAAACAATAGGTCTTTCATCCGAAAGGTTGAAAGACCTAATAATAGGGAAAAAACTGGAGTTGTCGTTCTTATCCGTTGATAGAATGGATAGCACACAAGCTACATTCATTTGTAAGTGGAGGGTAAAAAAAAAAAAGGGGGGGGGGGGGCAAAAGGGGGTCCCAGGGATTTTTTTTTTTTTTTTTTTTTATATATAAACGGAACAGAATGGTTAAAATTGCCGTTTTACAATATAAATCAATTGCTTTTAAAAAGCAATTGTGAACGGTCTTTCACCCCCTTAAAAAGATGATTGATTGATGTGTGTGTGTGTGTGTGTGTGTGTGTGTGTGTTTGTTTGTTTGTTTGTTTGTTTGTTTGTGTAAGGGGTCTATAGTATTGTGTTAGTTAAACACGTTGGTTAAACACGTTGGTTTAACACGTTGGTTAAACACGTTGGTTGGATAGGCTCAATTAAAACAAGCGAAAAAAAAACCTTGGATCCCGTATGAAACACATGAAACGGAAACATGCATTGATTGATTGGTTAGTTAAACACGTTGGTTGGTTAGTTAAACACGTTGGTTAAACACGTTGGTTGGATAGGCTGAATTAAAACAAGCGAAAAAACAACAACATTGGATCCCGTATGAAACACATGAAACGGAAACAAGCATTGATTGATTGGTTGGTTGGTTGGTTGGTTGGTTAAACATATTGGTTAAACTAGTTGGAAAGTGTCAATTAAAACAAGCGAAAAAAAGAGACCTTGGATCCCGTATTAAACACATGAAACGGAAACTTGCTTTGATTGATTGATTGATTGATTGATTGATTGATTGATTGATTGATTGATTGATTGATTGATTGATTGATTGATTGATTGATTGATTGA
>NC_134843.1:23451667-23459659 GCF_965363235.1 Mytilus galloprovincialis
TAATCTGCAAGGCCTTATTCACAGCTTGAAGTTCATCAATACTCTTTTTATGACCATGAAGCTGTGAATGTGCACAGCGCATGAAGTCTGTACCTACTCTATATACCATCCTACCTGTCTTCAAACCCTCTGGCACCCAATAGTGAAGTGCAGAGCCTAAGCATGACTTAAGCATTTTAAAAATCCACCTAATATCATGCTTAGTTCTATTTTCACTGTCAACATTTAATGAAATGCTTAAAGTGTTGCACAATTTTGAGACATGTCCACAATATTCTGAGTATAAAGACTGCAGTAAAAGTGGTTTATATGTCAAAAATTTGTTTACAACTTCTGCCAGAATCATCCTGAAACAAAATAAATCAATGTTTGTGACGTCAACTGATTTAATATCAATCTCTTCAAACTCCTGTAAACAATCAACTAAAAATCCATCAGACTGTGCATGAATTAATGTAAAATTAGTAGATTTTGAAAACATGTTGTATGATCTATAGCAACTCAAACATACTATCATGCTTTCAGATTCTATTTCTTTTTCAACATTTAATTCTTCTGTAATGTACAGTTTGAAATGGTCATGTTTATCTGGAGATATATTAACAAACTTTTTAGAATATTTTAAAGATTTGTCACATATACAGTTTATATCATAAACACATTTCTGATACTCTCTATAATGATGCTCACATAATGTAACCTTAACATCACTGGAATCAGGAAGGGGTTGCTGAGATGAGTCCCAAGTTTTAAGCAGTTCTTAAACTTGTGGGGCTCAACTGAAGCAACCCTACATGATATATCACAATGTAAAGCTGAAAGGAAACATGAACCTGAAATAGAGACACATGGATCTGGTGCAACACTTGCACAATTACTGAAAGTGGAACATAAACCTGAAATAGATCCAGAAAAATCTGGTGCATTACTTGCACTATCACAGAGTTCTAGACTTCTGCGTTTAGTAGGGGGTGTAAAATCATCGCTCAAGAGACGACCTGTTCCTTGTTAACTTTGCATCACATTTCCTGCAAATGCAATCTTCATCTTCTATAGAATGATGTTCCTTTACATATTTATAATATGCAGGTAATCTATCCTTTTTCTGATACATATGAACATAATGCTTCGTGTGATCATGTGTGCCACAAAGTTTACGGGGACCTGGCTCCCTTCCACTATGTACCAAGCTACAATTAGTGATATGTGGCATTGTCCAACTGTTAACTATCAATCAATCAATCAATCAATCAATCAATCAATCAATCAATCAATCTTATGCCCGTTACAATTAAAAAATAAGGTAATGCTAAGTGTACAGGGACAATAACGTATGAAAATACATGTACATGTTGACTTAAAAAGGATGGCCGCGTGTATTTGAAACTGATAAACAAGGACTTACATCGGTTGAATTTACACAGATCTGTGTTTAGATTGACAACAAAACACGTCTGGATACTTCGTAGATGTTATAAGTATGTGGGTGATTTTACAAGAGCTTAATACATGGCGATATTACAAAAAAAAATGTGTTTTTTTTTTTCTGGAGAAAATTGCTAATACAACCTTCCGTGAGGAGTCCTCTTCAAAAACAACGTGGTTATGTAACGATGGCTGGTAACTTGTAGCCACTTTATAACGGTAAATTCAATTGGATGATCTTCAAAAAACAATAATAAAATTGCTAATAATTGATTGGATATCAAATTATGTCAGATTATCATTTTATAAAAAAATGTAAACATTAAAATTTTCCAGTATTCCTTTGGATTTTTTTATTTTAAATTACTAATCTTGTTTCTAATTTTCTTGCGGTGTTTATTTATACTTTAATCCGTTGTTCTTATGTATTGCTTTTCTAGAGATTTTGTCTCATTGAAAAGATCTGATGAAAAATTACGTTTCAGTTTTCTCTTAGATTTTTTGAATTTTTTTCTTGCAGTCTTGCAATCTTCGTCAAACCAAGGCTTAGCTGTATTTATTCTAACATTATTTTGTTTATCAAATTTCATATAAGTACTAAAAGTAGTCTTAGCAGCATCAACAAGTATATCACAAGTTCTTTTAACAATATTATTTACACAATTATGATTTACATCTTCAATATTTACAGACTCAAGCTCAGTTAGAATAATGACAGTATGAGTTTCATCTATATTTTCAATAAAAGTATCCAAATTTTCGATGTCCCATTTTTAACCTCTTCAGTTGGTGTGAAGTTCCCTTTTCTAAAATGATTTCTTTTCTCATTTTCATATATACACATAGAAAGTGACAATGGAGTGTGAGTATCGGAAAATAATTTTGATGTTTCAAGAATAGAAAAGTTTTGAAGAAGTGTAAGAAAATTTGCAGAGCCAATAAAATAATCTACCACACTGACATTTTTACATGTAAATTGGCCTTTGTCTTTGTCATCGGCCCCGATTCTACCATTGTCAATAAATAAATTATTAGCTCTACATAGCTGTAAGAAAATGTTACCAAAATTATTTTTCTTTTCATCCATACTTTTTCTTGAAATATTAATATTGGAGCTTGCTAACGTGTTTAAAGATACATCATTCAAATCAAACATTCCTGAAAATTCATCATAGGTAACTTCTGTAAAATCTAAGTCCTCGCCTGTTCTGGCATTGAAATCTCCAAGAAGGCATATATACAGTCCGCCAAAAGTTAAGCACAACCTACTTTTATTGCATCGATTTTTTTTCAAATTTAAAAAATCAATTGTTCCTCGAAAAATAGAAAACAATCATATAGCAATTTTGCTAATGTATACCATAAACAAACCACAAATATAATTTTGGTCACTTATGAAGGTTCTATGCATATAGGTTTTTCGTTCATAGAAATAGTGTAAATTACACAATTAAGAAATGGAATTTAAGTTTCACTGTGATTTTATTTTTTTACAACAATTAATCACCCAATACCATTAAAATTTTCTACACATCATCTTTGGTATGTTTGGCAAATTTAATGTCAATATTTGAGTCAATAGCATGTGTAACAACCTCATTTCCGGTACAGTTTCATAACACGACCTATCTTTCTCGGTACAAGCCTTCAAAACTTTAGTTGAGGAAATCTGTTGCATTAAACAACAAATGCCACTTTTAAATCGACAAACTTTTGTAAAGGTGAATCTCTGCGATTGAGATTTCCGACAATGGCATCTCAGACATGTTTGATAGGGTTCATGCATGGAGTCAAGGAAGGCCAAAAATTAGTGTAAATGGCTGGTTGCTCTTTGGACTCGGTTAAAATTCTTGCCCTGCGTGGTATAGCGTTGTCATTCAGGTACAAGTGTCTTGACAGTGTTGACGCAAGTGGGGGATTACTAAAATGACGGACTACAATATGTTAAGGCACCAAATCTCTGTATGTCTGTCCGTTTATGTTACCCTGCAGAATATGCATACCCAGCTTATAACGGTATAAGAAGCAACCCCGTACTGGAACACAACCAGCAATGCATGCAGTCCTTGTGCAAATATTGTTTTTGGTCATAGGCCGTTTTTTTCCCCTGCGAAATTCGTATTATGGCGTCTTCTGGCAGTAAAGGAAACTGACTCCCATCTGACCAATGAGTGTTTTGTCAGGTTCTTATGTTCAAGCATAGATGTTCATTATCCCATTTAAACTTGACGGTAGAGTGCCTGCTTGAAGGTACAGGTCTCTATACACCACGACGTGCTCTTCGTTTGCCTCTATAAAGTCGACGGACCAATGTACTAACACTTACACGACCACCTGGAGAAACAGTGTATTTATAAACGCACATATGACCTTTGATAAAAGGTTGGTTGACTGCTTTATCGGAGTGCAATCTTTTTGGTCGTAATGAATTTTTTTAGTGTATGTTAAAGGTAATTCATAACACCAAACATTAATATTTTTTTTGCAATAGTTAAAAAAATATTGCCAGTTATATTTCGGTGGTGCTTAACTTTTGGCGGACTGTATATAACTATGATCTGAACTAAACATAAGAAGTTCATGTTCAATTTCGGGGTCACCTATACAATATGATGAATTTTCTGGTGGAATATATACAATACCAAAAATAATATCTTGACATAGATGAAACATTTTTTTATCAATTTTGAACCAAAAAATATATTTACTATCTGTTTCAATGGGCCATTCCAGTTAATATCTGATAAAGGGGGATGGATGGTCCTTTCTGAGGGGTGTAAAATTTATACATCTTAGGGGTGTAATTTTGGGTTCTTTCATCTGACACGTTCACTTATACGCAAAAGTTTCTGAGGGTCTTGCAGCAGTAAATAATTAAAAATAATTACATCTTAGGGGTTACAAAAATACCTATTTCATATCTTAGGGGTGATTTGAAATGTAGACAGTTTCGTATCATGCATTATCTGGTATTGGATTTAAAATTCTGATGGGTACAATCCTTGCAGTAAAAAATTCTGATAGGTCAATTTTTCCCATGAAAGCCCATCCACCCAATATGAACAGAAACTCTACATCTGATAGGTCTTAATTTATAGATCTGATAGGTAGTTTTTCATAATGTTTTTTTCTGATAGGTATGAAAAAAAATCTCCCCATCCATCCCCACCTGTCAGAAATTAACTGGAATGGCCCAATAGGATGAATGTGTTCAGATAAGTTAGATTTATAAGCAAGGATTATTCCCCCTGATTTAACCCTTGCATATTTACAGCGATTTTTCATTTTCACAGTATACACTACCAACAATTTGACTAGCATTTACATGTACATTAAATGCCGCTATATAAACAGTACTTTTAGGAAGCATCACTAATCAGTACATTAAATGCCACTATATAAACAGTACTTTTAGAAAACATCACTAATCAGTACATTAAATGCCGCTATATAAACAGTACTTTTAGGAAACATCACTAAACAGTACATTAAATGCCGCTATATAAACAGTACTTTTAGGAAACATCACTATTCAGTACATTAATTTTTATATCATTTTCAGTAATGTTGGGAAAAAGTTGTTTACAGTACTGAAAATTTCAGTAATTTTTCAGTACTGAAAATTTCAGTCTTTTTTCAGTACTGAAAATTTAAGTCATTTTTCAGTACTGAAAATTTCAGTCATTTTTCAGTACTGAAAATTTCAGTCATTTTTCAGTACTGAAAATTTCAGTCATTTTTCAGTACTGAAAATTTCAGTCATTTTTCAGTACTGAAAATTTCAGTCATTTTTCAGTACTGTATATTTCAGTCATTTTTCAGTACTGAAAGTTTTAGTTATTTTTCAGTACTGAAAATTTCAGTCATTTTACAGTACTGAAAATTCAATCATTTTTAAGTACAGAAAGTTGTAGTCAAATTCAAGACCTGATAAAAAAAACCTCGGTTATGCTATCACAAACATCATACGCCCCAAGGGGGAGTTGGGAATAGAAATATGGTCACTTGGTCCTGTTCCGACCAGCAGTAAAAAGCTTCCCAAAGTGGGGCGTCCGTCTGGCTGTGCAAGATGTATCAAGTTTGCAGCTACGTCCTGTCAGAATGCATATGGGGAGGTTAAATCCAATGCCTCGTGTAAGGAGAATGACAAGATCTCTGCACGTTAAGAACCCTTGCAACAACTCTTTCTGTTGCATGGCAAAATTTCTGTCCCTATCTAATATACCTTTATTTTCCAGTGGAAGTCGAAATTCCTCCCGATCATCATCCCGGTGGGCCTCTATTATTACAAGACCTACTAGTTAGTACCTGTTTTATTTATTGTTAACTTGTTCTCGTCCTGAACCTTCGTGAAATATCACATGATTTTTTTTTTATGGGAAATGAACACGAATCGAGCCTTCACATGAATTTAACAGTAACTGAACATATATTTTCTTTTTGGTAGGGAGCATGTTTTATACAACCTTTCTTTATTTCTTTCTTGTTGTTCAAATTTCTTGGTCCTCAACAATCAGTCAGTCTTGTAAGCTCTAACCAGTAATGTCTCACTTATAACTTATAACATAAGATGTAACAAGAATGCTCAAGCTGAATCGTCTCGCCTGCTTTTCTATTCACGAATTATTTTATGCTGATAATCCATTGATAGGGTTTTAGTACAAGTGTCACATACACCACACATTGTCAAAGATCCATGAAAATGAAGTCAATGTGAGATAAACCACAGTCGTTTGAATTTTAGTGATAAATAAACCAAAAAATAGAAAAAAGTCGCCCATATCTTAAACAAGAAACAGACAAAACCATGAAAATTACATATTGACCAATGAACCATAAATTTAACATTGACCAATGACCTGTGCAAATTAAACAAATAATAGTACACAAGACACATAAAAAACTAATGACGAAGTAACACGAACCCCACCATGGGTTTGATCTCGGGTGCTCCTGAAGGGTATGCAGATCCTGCTCCACATATTAATGTAGTACCCATCCTGTTACCCGTGTTATTACAAACCCGGTAAATAGTCCAATTCGGTAGTTCATTAATAGGTAAGTGAGAAATTAACATAACAAAAATAGAAATTTGTTTTCAAGCAGTTGCTTGACAATGAAAATGAGGTCAAGGCCAACAGACACAATACAGACTTTCGTTATACATGTATAAGCCATCTGTACACAAGGTATGAAGCCTCCAGTTCAAGTCAATTACCATATAAAATATCAGGCTCAATACAAATAGCTAACACCGTAGGATTGTTATCTGTATCTTTCGCATGTCACAGGCGCGACAATACAGCAAGAAGACAAGCAATGTCATGTACATCGATGACTCGCATCCTGGATTTTAGTTGTATTTGTTGATCAACTTTGAAACAAATTACTCAGGGAAAAGAGTCTAACTTGCAAAAGACAGAACGAAAGATGTTCATTCTTTCATGATTTTTTTTCTAATCCATTTATCAACTTAATATTCTAAAAATAATTTATTTATTTAAACGCCTGCACCAAGGTAGGAACCTTATCATGTAAAAAAAAAAAAAAAAAAAAAATCTGTGTTGATTTAGCTTTGATTCACAATGGAGAGCATGCTATATGTATCAAGTGTACGAATGGCAAGTTTCCCTTTAGATTTTTGTTTGGTGTTTTTTTATCGATTGATTGCTGTCGGATTCGTAGGCGTTTTCTTTTAGGGGAAAGGGATCCAGTCCCCTATATGGAGCTACATAAATGGATAAAGCATAAACTTTCTACATGTCCGACAACATGGAAAGGACTAAAAGTTTGTAAAAGTTATTTTTATTTCAATGTTTTGTACTTTAACGTTTCATTTAAAACTAAATTAAATTTTGCTCTTTTGAGACTTTATCTGTAATGTTCATACAATAATTTTAATTTAAATGGTATATAATTATCAACGAGCTTCTGGTTGGGAAAATATACTCATGGCAAGTTATTACAGGTTCTTTCGGTCTCTTTAAAAATACACCACTGTATGTCTCTTACATTAAAGTATTGTTTAAATGTTCTCCCCTGCACAAAATTACTATTAGTACCCATGGATTCTTTCATTTATTTGTATGTTATATTCTTGTAGGATGTTGATTCAATGATAAAATCCTGTTAAATAAACCGTATTAGACTCTTGGAATTCTTCATTCTGTTGCTGCAATCTAAAAATAAAATTCAGGGTACAATTTTCGTAAAATAATCAAATACTACGGTAACCTTACCAATCAGGGTTATTTCTAAGGAATTTTAAAGATGAGTCCACATATTTCGCATTTCTGACATGTGCAATGGTGAGATTAAGGAATTTTTGTAATTTATAATTAGGGAGCTACCATTTGATTTTTATGAGGGGGGGGGGGGGGGGGGGGGGGGGCTAGGATGAAAAATGTTGTCCTGCCTTTTTTTTAGCAGTAATCTCTGTCCTGCCTTTTTATTTTTCACTCTGTTCGGTCCTGCCTTTTTTTTTAGTTTATTCTGACTTTTTTTTACCTAAATTGTCGTCTTGACTTTTTTTTTTGCAAGTGTCGCATCAAGCCTTTTTTACCTAAA
>NC_134843.1:23759859-23947359 GCF_965363235.1 Mytilus galloprovincialis
TACACCAAATTAAAGATAATAGATGGAGGAATAAACTAAGTATAATCGGTATGTGCCGCAATGACCATTACAGAGGTTACAAAGGGAATAAATGCCAAAATACGCGTGAAAATTAAGAAATAGCCAATTTTGAATAATGAAATGGATATTTTGAATAATGGAATGGAGTGCAGCGACCCTTTAGCGCCTAATTATAGATAAACTTTATACCTCATTCGAAAGCTGATTACAAGAGGAACAACATGCTTATAATCAATATGTTCCGTAACGAATAGTAGAAGACCTTAATGCCAAAATACGCCTGAAAATTAAGAAATAGCCAATTTTGAATAATGAAATGGATATTTTGAATAAAGGAATGGACTGCGGCGACCCTTTAGCCCCTAATTATAGATAAATCTTATACCTCATTCGAAAGCTGATTACAACAGGAACAGAATGTATATAGTCAATATGTTCCGCAACGAATATTAGAAGACCTGATTGCCAAAATACGGTGAAAATTAAGAGTCAATTATGAATAATGAAATGCATATTTTGAATAATGGAATGGACTGCGGCGACCCTTTAGCTCCTATTATAGATAAACCTTAGGTAGCAATAAACAGTTAGGAAAAAATATTAAAATTTGCCCTTATAGATTTTACCATCCCCTTTTCATTGCTTTCTTGCAATATCAAGCTTACTGTTTGTGTCATACATGTGCATATGTATGTAATCAGAATCTTTCATAGATTTAATATCCAGTATATAAAATGGTAAAATATAATTTCTTTTGGGTGTATCCATGGCAACAATCTGCATTTATTTGTTATAAAATATTGCAAAAAGGGGGGAAAAGATGTCACATATTTCCCCAAAATTTGGCTAAAAGTAGAATTTCAATCGCTTGAAGTAATACCTTTTCTGAAACTGTGTACATACATCATTCAGCAAATCCAATGAAAATCATATGTCTTTTGTCTCATTTTTTTGTAAAATTGCGTCAAAAAGTTCGTGTAGAAAAAAAGTGTTTGTAAACATTACATTAATTTCTGGACCGATAGCCGGTCTAGCTATGAAAATACGGATTGTAAAACAGAAAATAGCACATAAAACATGTAAAACATAATCTTGATGCTCTTATAAACCATCTTTGAAGGCTAATTTAGCAATCAGCTTTCTAAAAATGAATTTTATTACACAATAACTTTCCTATTTGAAAAATCCACCGGGGCCAAAATGCGAAACTAAACTCCTAACTGTGTATTGCTACCTTATACCTCATTCGAAATTTGATTACAAGAAGAACAAAATGTATATAGTCAATATGTTCAGCAACGAATATAAGAAGACCTAAATGCCAAAATACGCGTGAAAATTGAGAAATAGCCAATTTTGAATAATGAAATGGATATTTTGAATAATGGAATGGACTGCGGCGACCCTTTAGCCCCTAATTATAGATAAATCGTATACATCATTCGAAAGCTGATTACAAGAGGAACAAAATGTATATAGTCAATATGTTCCGCAACGAATATTAGAAGACCTGATTGCTAAAATACTCCTGAAAATTAAGAAAAAGTCAATTTTGAATAATGAAATGGATATTTTGAATAATGAAATGGACTGCGGCGACCCTTTAGCCCCTAATTATAGATAAATCGTATATCTCATTCGAAAGCTGATTACAAGAGGAACAAAATGTATATAGTCAATATGTTCCGCAACGAATATTACAAGACCTAAATGCCAAAATACGCGTGAAAATTGAGAAATAGCCAATTTTAAATAATGAAATGAATATTTTGAATAATGGAATGGACTGCGGCGACCCTTTAGCCCCTTATTATAGATAAATCGTATACATCATTCGAAAGCTGATTACAAGAGGAATAAAATGTATCTATTCAATATGTTCCGCAACGAATATTAGAGGACCTTATTGCCAAAATACGCGTGAAAATTAAGAAAATTTAAGTCAATTTTGAATAATGAAATGGATATTTTGAATAATGGAATGGACTGCGGCGACCCTTTAGCCCCTATTATAGATAAACCTTATTACAAGAAGAACAAAATGTATATAGCCAACATGTTCCGCAACGAATATTAGAAGACCTAAATGCCAAAATACGCGTGAAAATTGAGAAATAGCCAATTTTGAATAATGAAATGGATATTTTGAATAATGGAATGGACTGCGGCGACCCTTTAGCCCCTAATTATAGATAAATCGTATACATCATTCGAAAGCTGATTACAAGAGGAACAAAATGTATATAGTCGATATGTTCCACAACGAATATTAAAAGACCTAAATGCCAAAATACGCGTGAAAATTGAGAAATAGCCGATTTTGAATAATGAAATGGATATTTTGAATAATGGAATGGACTGCGGCGACCCTTTAGCCCCTAATTATAGATAAATCGTATACATCATTCGAAAGCTGATTACAAGAGGAACAAAATGTATATAGTCGATATGTTCCGCAACGAATATTAAAAGACCTAAATGCCAAAATACGCGTGAAAATTAAGAAATAGCCATTTTGAATAATGAAATTGATATTTTGAATAATGGAATGGACTGCTGCGACCCTTTAGCTCCTAATCATAAATAAACCTTATACCTCATTCTAAAGGTGGTTACAAGAGTTACAAAATGTAAATAGTCAATATGTTCCGCAACGCATTTTAGAGGAGTAATGAAGGACTTAAATATCGAAATACGCGTGAACATTGAGAAATAGCCAATTTTGAATAATGAAATGGATATTTTGAATAATGGAATGGACTGGCAGGACCCTTTAGTCCCTAATTACAGATATATATCATACATCAATCGAAAGCTTATCAAGAGAGGAAAAAGGTATATAGTCAATATGTTCTACAACAGATATTACAGGAGTAACCAAGGACTTAAATATCGAAATACGCGTGAACATTGAGAAATAGCTTATTTTGAATCATGGAATGGACTGCTGCAACCCTTCATTCCCTAATCGAGGCAAAATTTATACACCAAATTAAAGCTTATTAGTAGAGGAAAAAACTGAGTATAAACGATATGTGCCGCAATGACATATAAAGGTGTGACGGAGGACCTTAATACCATATACGCGCGAAAATTAAGTAATAGCGAATTTTGAATAATGAAATAGATATTTTGAATAATGGAATGGACGACTGCGACCCTTTAGCCCCTAATTATAGATAAACCTTATACCTCATTCGAAAGTTTATTACGACAGGAACAAAATATATATAATTTAAATGTACAGCAACGCATATTAGAAGAGAAATTAAGGACCTAACTATCGAAATACGCTTGAACATTAGAAATAGCTTATTTTGAATCATGGAATGGACTGCTGCAACCCTTCATTCCCTAATCAAAGCAAAATTTGTACACCAAATTGCAGCTTATGGATAGAGGAATAAACTGATTATAAACGATATGTGCCGCAATGACCATTAGAGGTGTTACGGAGGACCCGAATGCCAAAAATACGCGCGAAAATTACGAAATAGCCAATTTTGAATAATGAAATGGATATTTTGAATAATGGAATGGACTGCTGCGACCTTTTAGCCCCTAACTATAGATAAACCGTATACTTCATTCGAAAGCTTATAACAAGAGGAAAAAATGTCTATAGTCAACTTGTTCCGCAACGAATATTAGAGGAGAAACGAAGGATTTAAATATCGAAATACGCGTGAACATTGAGAAATAGCTTATTTTGAATAATGGAATGGACTGCTGCAACCCTTCAGTCCCTTATCAAAGCAAAATTTGTACACTAAATTGCAGCTTGTGGATATAGGAATAAACTGAGTATAAACAATATGTGCCGTAATGACCATTAGAGGTGTTACAGAGGACCAAAATGCCAAAATACGCGCGAAAATTAAGAAATAGCGAATTTTGAATAATGAAATAGATATTTTGAATAATTGAAATAGACTGGCAGGAATCTTCAGCCCCTTATTACAGATATTTCAATCGAAAGCTTATGAAGAGAGGAACAAAAGGTATATAGTCAATACGTTCCGCAACGGATCTTACAGGAGTAAACAAGGACTTAAATAACGACGAAATACGAAAAACACAATGGATTTTAAGTTTATAAATATGTCTGATCACAAATAGAATACGGCGCAAGAGAAATTCTGAAAAAAACCTGGCAACTGTTAAGGCCAATCGAGAACATCGCTGCAATGATGAGGAAATTCTCAAATGGCGAGAAGTAGGGAAGGACTCACCCTGGATTGTCAAAGACATGAAAGATGTTGACACGAGGTAAAGGTCTACAAAATTATAACCTTATGCTGGAAAGAGGAAACCTTTTGCAAATGGGGATTTGAGAGACTAACCATGCAGCTGACCTCCGCAAAGAGAGAGACCGATCGAGCTGTGCAAATTGTGAGCTAAGGGATGAAAAAATCCAGACGCATCGAGAACGTTTCACAACTTCCTTATTTTTAATAAGGATTATAGGATCGGAAATGTTAGGATATGTTTTGAAGGCCCGAAAACTGGGTCTAAAAACCAGTGAATTGGGGATAATGGTTTTGTGGTGACCTATAGCTAAATTGTTTGGTTTTTTTTATTGTTAGGATAAAGACATTCATCCAATAGTGAACATGGAGTTAGTAGTGGAAAACGTCAAAGCCATGAGAGGTATAGCCAAAATGAACCACTTTCGAAGGTACTCCCGGTTGAGGAAAGATCAGTTGGTTGAGAGTTGATAGAAAAGAAGACAAATCTTAAATTTCATCGTCGTCCCAAACCCCACACGAGGAAGGAGATTACCACCAAGGCAAAACAACTTGGATTGAAAGAGGTTAGCAGGTTGTCGATAGATCGACTGCCAAAGAAGGTGCAGGAAAAGATTTGGGAAGATAAGAAAGCCATTGGGAATAAAATTGAGGTACATTCGCCGAAGAAAGCTTTTAAATTTCTATTTACTAGTACTACCTAGGATATGACCCCCATTATTGGCATGGATGTGCAGACCTCTCTTGAGGTCTCTCGGATGTCACGGATGGAACTTATAGAAAATTGGGATCTTGATAGCGGTGTTTGTTGGTATTGTTCTGGCGAACAAGATCGTCCAGGACATCGATATAGGTGTGTGTGGAGTTGGCTGAAAAGTATTTGAACATTTTCTCTTTCATGGTGCGGCTCCAACGTTTGAAAATACTCGACTTCTCTTCGTTTCTGATGGAGTAGAGATCGATAACATGCTTTTGAAGCAGCTGGTTTATATGTTTGTTGTAAAACTCAGTGCCTATGTCAGTCCATAGCTTCTTGGGCACACCGCTTGGAAGGCATCCAGCACCGTCACCCCTTCTTGTTCTTGAGTGGTATCAGCCAGCCATATTTGGGGAAGACTACGATAATGCTCAGGATAAATTTATTTTCCTTGTTGTCCCTGGAGAATTCACTCATATCATCGAGGTCGGCCACCCAGGTCTTATCCACACCAACCACCGCTACACAGCGTTTATTAAACTAGAGCCGAACTGGTTTGTGCAACTCCTCAGGTAGATCAGCGGTCCAGCGAACATTTTTTTAACACCCAGACCGAGTCAAACTTTGGTACCGATGAAGGGTCCGACGATGCTGCAGTCGAAGCATTCGCGTGTTGTAGATGGGAATGGTGTTAAGCGATGCTAGCAAAGCTTGGTCACATATGGAGTTGCGTGCGGTTGCATCCTTGTGCTGGGCATAACAAAGATCGTGGTGATATGCTGCCCAGTCAACTTGATTAATGGGTTTTGACCAAGCCTTCGGAATGCCATCGGGAAGTAGTCGCTTGCTAAGTTTAGTCCCTGGACGGTGAAGTTGTGTCCGGGTAGATGCATTTCCATGGGTAATCGGTTGATTAGTTTGTTCATGAACTCTGTACCGGTTGTAGCAACAAACTGAGACTTCTTGGCATCGCACACCTTGCAGTTGCCAACCTTTCTCCGTCGCCTGTTGCTGGTCATTACCTCGCTGGTATTAACTGTGTCAGTCTTTCTACTACGACTTTCACGCAGAAAATCATCGCTATTTTATTTTAATAAATGAACGTTGAAGACATTTCCTACAGTGTCAACGCCTCCACGAGGAGTAATCACTACCTCATATACCTTAGCGATCGATAAGACGGTTGATCATTGGGAAGTTGGACTGTGGATGGCTCCTACTACAATCGATTATACGTCTTCGGATAATCGCTTCACCAACCTATCTACCAGCTGTTGGAGCAAGCGCTGAATTAAAGCTTCCATAAGAAGATATCCGATACCTCCTACAGTGCAAGGGGCAAGTCACCCTACTCGTTGGTCGATGAGGTCAACACCACCACGACACCCGAGTGGTATCGACACTTTTTTCTTTGATCAAGCTTAAGGGAGCGATGTAACAGACCCCGATAACTTGATTCCAGCCGCAAGAATCTCACGGTGAACCTCATGGTGTTCGACGACCGGATGCTGAGAAAACAAAACACGTGTCAACACAACGTCGATTGTTTTTACCTATGCCAGAACTACTTCACACTGCCCCGCAAGTCGATCCGGGAAAACGCCAACTTCCCCTGCCTCTTCCAGTAGAACGCTGAAAATATCGACCACAGCCGACGCGATCACTGCAACGATCTCACTAAGGAACAGTTTGACGCTCTGTGTAAGCATTGTTGGTCCGAGCTCTATTGATTTGTAAGCATCAATTTTACAAGCACCAAGGCAAATGGAAAATATCGATGCAAATAAAAAGGAGTTCTATGAGGTATAAGATAAAGAATGGATCAGCCCGAAGATTTCTTTATAGAACTGAAGTATGAAGTATATGTGGACACAAAGGAACACCAGCCCTCCACGTTTGAATGGCCCTGCAAATGCAATTTTGAGTGGGTGCCAGTCGATATGAGGAGCATATGTTGAAAATGCGGTTGTGTGATCCTATGTCCGATCTAAAGCGGTGGAGGTGATTTCAACGCATGGAAATTCATCATTATGATAAGGTGGAGCGATTTTCTCAACCCAAATGCCCTGCCAAAACGATTCGAGGCCACCAGTGCACATACCCATGACACTTGAATTTTTCGAAAAAAGGGATCCGAATCAGCTGTGTAATACCTTCATGTGCAACTCATCGATTAGGGGCGTTCAACAACATTCGATCCTTTTAGATAAAGGACGTTTACCAAGATTATCGACCATAAGCAGCATGATATACTTGACAGGGAGTTGCAAGACACCAAACGGAATATTCAAGCCAGTAATATGGAGCATCGCCTCGACAAGATTGAACTTAGCCGGGACCTTTACAAGGTTTTCAATCCCGTGAATGAGGCTCAGCGAGAGGCAGGTTCACAGATCGCCAAAAAATTGCAGACCTTCCTGCAACAGTGCCAGCCCTCCCTCCTCCACCGCCCACGTTTGCCGACCCACTTTTCATTGTACCACCTACTAAAGACAACGTCCTCGGAGATCGAGAATAGCAGCGTTTGCAGCTCAGTATGACTACTCTCGACCACACCTTTTGGACTGCGATCTGAAAACGATGGTATCTTCATCAGAAGCTCATCTTAGAGGTGAACATCTCACCATCCGTTTTCATCTTCGAGAGGTACGAATTAATGTGTTATCACGAAAATGGTTTGAACTTGACAAAAGGTCAACATAAAAAACTAGAACGGGCTGCCAAGAAAGGTTGTCCAGTCTCCATTCGTTTGTCCCATGCCATGCAAACCTGGCTCACCTCTTGGAAGGTTCAAAAGATCATCAAGCTTTTCCAAAAAAGGTACTGGTGGTATGAATCGGGAGCTGAGTACCACCCAAATGAAGGCAAAAAGTAGGTGGATTCCTACCCATGTTGGCAGAGCTGGCAATGAGGACACTCCCCATGATAGCAAAAAACTATTCTACCAGCCATGGGTGTTGAAGGTTTGGGTGGTGTATCCGTCAACAAGGCCTTAAGATCTGGATTGTACCTGAAACGTGGTGGATGCGTTTACACAGTGAATCCCTGTGGCAACGGTCTCTACATCAAATCATCAAACGCCTCGATTACCTATGGGTATGGACTCTACTTGAAGCTTGGTCAGCAATTCCACGACGGAGCCGGTCTGATCTTATATTTAGATGCTAACAGCCCTTCAAAAACATTCCCCTCCTCGGGGAAATGAACGATTAGATTAAGGGTACCGGCAGACTAAAGTCGAATGTGTGTAGAATCAACTCGATGCAGAAATAATTTGAAGGTTTCAAACTACCTTGAACTCCTATAAACGTCTGGACAAAGCTGTATCGGTAGCACTGGGTGCTTGTTTTTTTGGTAGTTTGGTGTTAACCAGCAGTACCCTGGGTTTAGCTTTGACCGGTACAGGTGCTATAGCCACCTTTCTTCTGGGGTTTATAGCTTGCTTGAATGCTACCACCGTAATGGATCTCACACTAATTTCTAGGCATGCAACCAAAAAGAAAAAGAAACACCACGATACCTCGCGATTGGTCCAGTCCAAAAAGTCCTTGGTTGAGCAATGTGCCAGCTCTGCTTTAGCTGATGATGAACAGATCGATGATGCCTAGTTTTGGAAAGTCGTCCCCAGCCTCAAAAACTACTACGACCACAACGATCAGCTGCAGCAACCCATGTCCAGTATAAACAAAGTTTGTCAAAATGTTCCTTTTATGATTTTCCCACCATCCCCAATTCAATGGTTTTAGACCCGATTTTCAGGCCTAAACAACATATCCTAACACTTCAAATCATACCATCCTTATAAAAAATTTACAAGTTGTGGTAATCATACCCGGTGTGCCTGTTTTTTTCCATCCCATAGCTCACGATTTACACAGCTCCATCGGTCTCTCTCTTTTCCCAGACGATGGTAAGGTGTTTGTTTAATCTTTCACATCCCCGAGTGCGAAAATGTTTTCTCTTTCCAGTACAAGGTTATAATTTTTGCGAACCCACACTTTGTGTCAAAATCTTTAATGTCTTTGACAAATCAGGTCGAGTCCTGATCTACTTCTCGCCATTTGAGAGTTTCCTCATCAGTATTTTCCAAAATGTCTACCTCTTGCGCCATATTCTCTCTCTGATCAGACACATTTGTAATCTTACAAGCCATTGTGTTTACGACAAAATTATTTTATGTCTACCTGTGCGAATTTCAAACACCAGTACTGAAAACCTTCCATCCTCTACGGGTAGACTTTACATAGATAAATAAAATCGTATAAGACAAGCAAAATGAGGATGTTAAATTTGATGTATGCCTTTTTGTGCTTTTTCGTTACATTTGTTGTTTTTATGGTGATTAAGATGATAACACAATGTTGACTGCTGTACCCGTATTTTTGACATTTTTACTCTTTGAGTATGATTGTTTTGTTCACGCATTGTTGACAATATAATGGAATTTGATGCGACTGTCATACAAGTGAGAGGTTTAGCTAGCTATAAACCCAAATTCAATCCACCATTTTCTACATAAGAAAATGCCTGTACCAAGTCAGGAATATGACAATTGTTATCCATTCGTTTTATGTGTTTGAGCTTTTGATTTTGCCATTTGATTATGACTTATATCTAGAAATTGACTATGACGGTCGGTTGAAATCAAAACTTTACGACAAAAGAGATGATTTCAGCTTCTCAGTTGTGAATTTCATTTTTAAACCAAAAGTCCTTAATGGTGAAGTTGGAATCATCACTTTGTAGATTTTGCGGACGCCGACATGGGTTGGTTGACCGTTGTGAAATGTCCGTTTCACAGATGGTGTCGGATGTGTTCCTTATGTCGTAACTGCAATCCCGTTCCCTTTATACCAATGTGTCCTGTCGGATTGGACTATTTACCCCTGTTTGTGACATTTTTACCTATTGTTTTTGTTTGTTTTGTTCACACATCGTTGTCAATATAATGGAATTATATGCGACTGTCATACAAGTGAGAGGTTTAGCTAGCTTTAAAACCAGGTTCAGTCCTCCATTTTCTACATTAGAAAATGCCTGTACCAAGTCAGGAATATGACAGTTGTTATCAATTCGTTTGATGGGTTTGGACTTTTGATTTTGCCTTTTGATATTGGACTTTCCTTTTTGAATTTTCCGCAGAGTTCAGTATTTTTGTGTTTTTACTTTTTTTTCCATCTATGGATTGTTTTTGGTGTGTTTTCTTTCTTCCAAAAGATACATTTTCCCACGACCCAAACCTCCCACGTTTATCCCTACATCCCCAGCCACCCACGTTTGCCCTCTTAACCTCGTCAACGCGCGTGCAATATTTTCGAATTTTTAGGTCCGGTCCCAGCAGAAATTCCCCTCAAAATGTTCAAGCGTATTTCGATATTTAAGTCCTTATAATAAATTGACTATATAATATGTCTTCCTCTCTTTATAGGCTTCCGAATGAGGTAGATATATAATTAAGGGCTGAAGGGTGCTAGAACTCCATTCAATTATTCAAAATATCTACTTCATTATTCAAAATTGGCTATTTCTTAATTTTCACGCGTATTTTGGCATTAAGGTCCTCCGTTACCCCTCTAATGGTCATTGCGGCACATATCGTTTATACTCAGTTTATTCCTCATCCAATAAGCTTTAATTTGGTGTATAAATTATGCTTTGATTAGGGACGGAAGGGTTGCAGCAGTCCATTCCATTATTCAAAATTAGCTATTTCTCAATGTTCAAGCGTTTTTCGATAGTTAGGCCCTTCATGTCTCCTCTAATATGCGTTGCGGAACATGTTGACTATATAAATTTTGTTCCTCTCGTAATAAGCTTTCAAATCAGGTATAAGGTTTATCTATAATTAGGGGCTAAAGGGTCGCCACAGTCCATTCCATTATTCAAAATATCCATTTCATTATTCAAAATTGGATATTTCTTAATTTTCACACGTATTTCGATATTTAAGTCCTTCGTTTCTTCTCTAATATGCGTTGCGGAACATGTTGACTATATACATTTTATCCTCTTGTTATAAGCCTTCGAATGAGGTATAAGGTTTATCTATAATTTGGGGCTAAAGGGTCGCCGCAGTCCATTCCATTATTCAAAATATCCATTTCATTATTCAAAATTGGATATTTCTTAATTTTCACGCGTATTTTGGCATTAAGGTCCTCCGTAACCCCTCTAATGGTCATTGCGGCACATATCGTTTATACTCAGTTTATTCCTCTTCCAATAAGCTTTAATTTGGTGTATAAATTATGCTTTGATTATGGACGGAAGGGTTGCAGCAGTCCATTCCATTATTCAAAATTAGCTATTTCTCAATGTTCAAGCGTTTTTCGATATTAAGGCCCTTCATTTCTCCTCTACTATGCGTTGCGGAACATGTTGACTATATAAATTTTGTTCCTCTCGTAATAAGCTTTCAAATGAGGTATAAGGTTTATCTATAATTAGGGGCTAAAAGGTCACCACAGTCCATTCCATTATTCAAAATATCCATTTCATTATTCAAAATTGGATATTTCTTAATTTTCACGCGTATTTCGATATTTAAGTCCTTCGTTTTCTCCTCTAATATGCGTTGCGGAACATGTTGACTATATACATTTTGTTCCTCTCGATATAAGCTTTCGAATGAGGTATAAGGTTTATCTATAATTAGGGCTAAAGGGTGGCAGCTGTCCATTCCATTATTCAAAATATCCATTTCATTATTCAAAATTGGATATTTTTTAATTTTCACGCGTATTTCGATATTTAAGTCCTTCGTTTCTCCTCTAATATGCGTTGCGGAACATGTTGACTATAAACATTTTGTTCCTCTCGTTATAAGCTTTCGAATGAGGTGTAGGTTTATTTATAATTAGGGCCTAAAGGTTGGCAGCTGTCCATTCCATTATTCAAAATATCCATTTCATTATTCAAAATTGGATATTTCTTAATTTTCACGCGTATTTCGATATTTAAGTCCTTCGTTTTCTCCTGTAATATGCGTTGCGGAACATGTTGACTATAAACATTTTGATCCTCTCGTTATAAGCTTTCGAATGAGGTATAAAATTTATCCATAATTAGTGGCTAAAGGTTGGCAGCAGTCCATTCCATTATTCAAAATATCCATTTCATTATTCAAAATTGGATATTTCTTAATTTTCACGCGTATTTCGATATTTAAGTCCTTCGTTTTCTCCTCTAATATGCGTTGCGGAACATGCTGACTATATACATTTTGTTCCTCTCGTTATAAGCTTTCGAATGAGGTATAAGATTTATCTATAATTAGGGGCTAAAGGGTGGCAGCAGTCCATTTCATTATTCAACATATCCATTTCATTATTCAAAATTGGATATTTCTTAATTTTCACGCGTATTTTGTCATTTAGCTCCGTAACGCTCCAATGGTTATTGCGGCACAATTGACTTGTTTTATCTATATTTTTTTTAAGGGATGGAGAATAGCAAAGGTCGGGATCCAGTGAAAACTAAAAAAAGAAAAACCATGTAGAGTATTTCAATTTTGAAAAAATATGTTTTGGTATTCCGGTCGTCCATACATTGAACCAAGGAATTCCTGTTAAAAAAAGTTAGGAAAACCCCACTAGTTTATCCTCCGAAACTAGGAACTAGATAAATATATAAAATAAAATTTAAAGATTGTTTTTATCTATTTTACTGATATTAATTTGAATATTTGTTAGATAACACCAAAAAGACGAATTTAGAAATACGGGATATAGCTATAGCGTCACAGTCAATTTTTTTAATTTTTATTTCACTATTCACCGCTTCAAGTTGAATAATGAAATATAAACTATTTCATTATTCATTGTTCATTTCTTAAACATTGAATAGTGAATAGTGAACTATTTCATTATTCATTATTGAATTTTGAATAATGAACTATGAATAATGGACGTACTTCAGCGCGGTGTTAAAAACGGGAAACGAAGAAACGTAAACAATGATGTTTCCTATGCAATCTTATAAAAATATTTCTCCGATATTTGTACATGTAACATTTGATCAGAAAGAAATATAGAAAATCTGCTATTATATAGGAAAGTAATTGGAAGTGATTTATTTCTTCTAAATTCTAAAGTGCACTTACTGCAGTGACGTCATTTAGAACTGTTTTACAGTTCTGACTTATGTAGTCCGTTCTGCTGACAGTTCTACGGTTAGAACTGATTTGGACAGTTCTACCTAGAACTGATTTAGACAGTTCTACCCTAGAACTAATCCTGACAGTTCTACCTAGAACTGATTTAGTCAGTTCTACCTAGAACTGATTTAGTCAGTTCTACCTAGAACTGATTCTGACAGTTCTACTTAGAACAGTTCTAGGGTAGAACTGTTCTAGGTAGAACTGTTCTAGGACAGCTTAGAACAGTTCTATGACAGTTCCCCTGACAGTTCTAATGAGAGGTTAGAAGTGATCTCCACTGTATGTATCTTTTTACATCATTTAAAAATTTGCTGTTTTTAGCAATAATATATTTGTTAATTTCGTATGTGTTTAAAAATTCATTTCTAAAAACTGCATAAGCGTCTATGCCTTTTTGTTTATAATTTGATATATGAGTACTTTTATGAACTGAATATATTAAGACAGTAAGGAAGAGATTTATATCATAATACATAGGATCATGTATTTTATAGCCCAGTACTAAGGTTTTAAAATTAAAAATATGTGACCCAATTTTGATTTGGCTTACAAGTACATATATTTTCTTTCAAAATTCATGAAAGAATTGACATTTGAGAAAAAAGTGTTCGTAATCTTCAGTCAAGTTACACAAGTCACACATACTTGTTTCTTGTATGTGCAATTGTAGTAATAATTGTTTACATTGGAGGATGTAATGGAGTAATTTCCATCTTAACATTTTATATTTGTTTTTTATTAAATAGGTAAAAGTAAATTGAAGCACATTATTTATTGGAGTGATTGATTCTAGATTGAAGATGTTTTTCCATTTGGAAAATCCTAGTAGTCTCTCATCATTTTTGTTATTTAAATGGTTATATATATCTTTGGATGACATATTTTCAATTAATTTTGATTTTTTGTTAACAGTCAAGGACAAGTTTAATTTTCTTTGTATAGAAGTTTTCAAAGATTTGTCAGATTTTAATGTACTAACCCATTCTTTTGAATACAATTTTTCAATTTTAAAAGTTCGGAGATCCAATTAATTTTTGAGGTTAGTTTCCCCAATACTAGTATAACTTTTTTTGATAAGTGACCTTTTTGATCAATTATATCGTTAATGAAAATAATACCATCTTTTATCCAATTTAGGTAAACTAAACATTTTCCTTTAAATTTTATGTTTTTATTACCCCACAACATTTGCTGCCTAATATTTCTAAAATTTATGATAGGTGTATTACTTGATAGTGAATTATTTGCTTCGTACCAACTCTTTAACATGTTCAAGTAAAATGAGGGTAGTATATTACTTAAATTAGGTAATGATTTTATGTTGTCAAGCATCATATGAAATATAAGGTTGTTTTTACCAAATTTATTGACATAATATGTTGGAATGACTTTCCAATTAGCAAATTCTTTTGCGGTTAATCGTTTAACCCATGAAATTTGTAATGCATTCAAAAAGTAATCAATGTCTGTCATTTTTAGACCTTCATTTGTGTAATCTTTGGTAAGTGTTGAACGTTTTACCTTTTCTTGTTTATTATTCCATATAAAATTGTGCATGAGTTTTTTAAATTTTTTTATGTACATTTGGGGTATTGAAACAACCGAAGCTAAAAAAGTAAGATTAGGTAAAATAAGCGACTTAACAACTCTTATTCGACCTATCATTGTTAAATTTCTTTTTTCCCAATCAAGTAATAATTTTTTTGACTGTTTCATTGTTTTTTCAATATTTAATTTGTCACATTCACTTTTATTTAATCCAAAGTAAACACCTAAACTTTTAATTGGTTCCTTGCTCCAGTGTATATTTTCAATTTTTTCTTTACAATGTTTAAGTCTACCCAACCATATACCTTCTGTTTTAGATTTATTCAGTTTTAAACCAGAAAGCGTTCCAAATATTTCTATTAGGTTCAATGCTTGGTGAATTTCATTTTTAGAATTGAGAAAGAGGGTTGTATCATCAGCTAATTGGGAAATTTTAAGACTATGTGTTTTTTCATCAAATTTAATTTAAAATCCTTTAATGTTAGAATCTTGTCTTACTCTACAGGCCAAGATTTCAACTGCTATTACAAAAATCAGAGAACTTAACGGACATCCTTGTTTTATACCACGGTGAGGTCTATAGGTTTCTGAGATCCAGCCGTTATTAGATAGACATCCTTTAGTATCATTATATAAAGTTTCTACCCATTTTAAGAAGGAAGGTGGTACTCCAAATTTTAATAGGGATTCATACATGAAGGGCCATTCTAAAGAATCAAAGGCTTTGGAAAAGTCTATGAACAATAAGATTCCTTCTATATTAAATTTTTCTGAGTAGTCTATTATATCTTGAATCTGGCGAATATTAAAACCTATGTACCGATTTTTAATATATCCATTCTGATCACTATGAATAATTTTGGACACCACTAGCTTTAATCGCTGCGCTAAGGCATAGGCCATAAGCTTAGTATCTACATTTAATAAAGTGATTGGCCTATAGTTGTCTAATGATAATGGATCATTTTTTTTATATAATAAGGAAATAACACCTATTTTTTGGAGTGTTGTCATTTCTTCTTTTTCATAGCATGTATTAAATACTTTTACTGCGGATTCTTTTATGTATGACCAAAAGGTACGATAAAATTCTACACTTAAACCATCTAGTCCAGGGGATTTATTTAGTTTCATATTAAATATAGCATTTGTACATTCTTCTACTGTTAGGTTGCCCTCCAATAGTTCACTCTCAGTATTGGATAGTGAGTGATCTATCTTTGTTTCACTTTTATAATTTTTTATTTCAGAAGGATCTGGTTCAGTACTTTTATATAAATTTTGGTAATAGTTTTTCCCAAGAATAAGAATATCGGATGCATCTTTAACTATGTTACCTTGGTTATTTTTGAGGGCAGAAATAGTTCTCTTAGTTTGTCTTGATTTTTCAAGACCCAAAAAATATTTTGTGTTTTTTTTCCCTTCTTCTGTCCATTTGACTCGGGATCTGATTTGTGCACCTCTAGTTTCTTTTATATATAAATTTTGTAAATTGTTTTCTACATTATTTATTTCTATTTTAGAATGTTCAGAATTACTTGATTTTTCGTATAAGAATTTTAACTTATTTTCTAAATGTTTAATTTCATTTTTACTTTCAGCAGCCTTTTGTTTGCAGTATGTAATGGTTGCCTCCCTTACTTCAGTTTTCAGAATGTCCCAAGTAACTCGAGGATCGTTATTTGTGGTGAGTATTATTTCTTTATGGGTGTTAATTAATTTAATTATTATTTCTTTGTATTTTGTATCATTCAGTATACTGTTATTTATCTTAAAGAATCCTTTGCCTTTATTTTAAGCTTTAAGTCTTATTTGTAAAGAGATCGCTTGCTGATCTGTATGTGATATTAGTGCAGGTCTTATGTCTGCTGATATTATGTGAGGTCTTATATCTGGGTTTATTAGAAAAAAATCAATTCTGCTTGCAGCACTTCTATTGTTTTTTCTTCTCCATGTAAATTGACTGCTGTTTTGATTTAGTTCTCTCCAAATATCAATAAGTTTATATTTTTTTATTAGTTGCTTTAAACTGTTAACAGGTTTATTTTGATTATTAGGGCTAATACTTTTTCTATCAAGTGAAGTTAAACTTTCATTCATATCACCCCCCATTATTAATATTCCTAAGCGGTTATTATTAATGATATTGTTTACTTTTTTGAAAAATGAGTTTCTATTTCGACGAATGTTTGGAGCATATATATTCAGTAGTGTAAAGATATTACCATCAAGTTCTATATTAATGAGTATTATTCTTCCATCATTATCTTTAGTTTCATTAATAATTTTATGTTTTATGTTTTCTTTTATAAGATTTGTTACGCCTCTTGATTGTGAATTTCCAAAACTATGGTAAAGTTTCCCTATTATCTCATTGTTTATACCATTTTCATGTTTTTCAATAAAGTGTGATTCTTGTATAAATAAAATATTACACTTTTGGTTTTTGCACCATAGGTTTAATCTTTCTCTCTTTTCTTTTTGCCTTAAGCCTTGACAGTTTAGGGAACATATATTTAGTTTTTCACTCATTATAGAGATAAATCATTTCTATATTACACATATCTTCAGAATTATACAACAGAGACAATAGGTTGAGCTTAAAAAGTAAATAAGTTGATGTCATATTGTTAGTATACACATTGAAATTGTTTACATGCACATATAAATTATACACATATAAATCATATAGATGAGGGTTGATTTCTAAATTACATAGTGTCATGTGTTTAAAACCAACATTAATGGGGATGAACTGGATGTTGTGTGTGATAATCATATACTTGTTTACATGTATGTTTATTTTTCTTTTCAGGTTTAGATATCTGTTGCATAAATGAGATTTTGCATTTTGCACAAGTTTACTTTTTGGAGTTTCATGATACGTAAATGGGAGCGTTTTTCTCCCAGCGTTATGAAGACTGTGATTTTGGATATGAAGTAGAAGCATAATGATATGACAACTTAACCATGATTTTTCTGTTCTCTTTTCTCAACAATTTTTATTTGTTTTTGAATATCCTGTGAATATCGAGGAAGACTTGCACAAGAAGATGAAATATTTGTGCAGTGTATAATCTACATTTGATTGGATTTAACAGACATAATAGTATTGGATTTGTGATAATGTTTGGACTATGTGTGTGTGAAAATTTGATTCTAGAATTTCTCTGATCTAGTGTGAATGCCTTAGCATAAGGAACTGCTGATGTATCATAACTCGTTTTTTGCATAATTTGATAGTTGCGATCCAGCTTTTATTATGACATTTACATGTAGTTGGCGGATATATATAGAAATTTGTTTGTCGTAAAATGGATTGTTGATTTTAAAAAAATTAGTGCTTTTCAATATCAAAAATAAATTACATGTATACCTATATTATTGTATTACTCTTTCATTGGAATATGTATAATCTACTATTATACCATATCCGTTTTTTGTTCATTTTCTATAATATAGATAAAAACAACAAAAAAGACAAAAATAAAATATATAAATTTACATACACACATGATTATTTAAAAGAAATATTTGGGTGTTAGCCACACAAAAAAAAGGGGGGGATAAAAAATACAGTTTGTTTCTTTAATCAAACTACATTGACCTGAATTTATATCGTTTTCAAATGAGTTAATGCCCTTTCGGTTTTTGAATAGGGACGGATCGTTCATGGACTTCATCAGTTGGTGTTGTTGCTGTACGCTTTTCACTACGAGAGTCAGGTGTTCCCGCACTTAATTGAAACATCGTTGTCTGTATGTTTGGTCTTTTTGCTTTAGCGTCTCCTGATTTTTTCCTTAGTTTTTTTTATTTCTTTTTTTTTCTTTTTGGGGTTTTCCACTTCCTCCAAAATAACATTCGTTTGATTTTCGAAGGAAAATGTAGCTTTGGTGATTTTCTTTGAGGCTTTTCCGAGTACATTTGATACCTTTTGCAGATTTACATTTGTTGTTGATGGTGAAGCTGCTACATGTGTGCTTTCTTCTGGTATATCATTGATTGACTCAGTGTTAGATTCGTCACTGTCTGTGTCGCTTTGAAAAGAGCTGCTGCTTTTTGACTCATTATCGTGAGGCATGTTGTTACTCTCCTTGTTTTGAGCATCAAAACTTGGACAGTCAGCCTGCTTATGACCAGGAAGCTTGCAGTGTTTACAGACCAAGTCGTTCTGACAGTCTCGAAATCTGTGAGTTGTCATGATTGTCCTTTGTTGGTGGCATTTGATCTTTATGGAAGACCATGGCTCTATATTTTCCTATTCTGATAAATCTTGGTAAGGGTTTTTCTAATTGGTCGCAAAAAAGAATGCGATCACCCGTTTGGCATTCTGTCAGCAACCCATCTACTCGAAGTCGTTCTCTGTTTAATTTGTGAACAGTACATTTGCCTTCATTTTCGATAGCCCTCAAAATCTGACCATCATCTGCAGAACAAGGAACGTCTTTGACTCTGACGCGTAGGTACAAGAGTGATGAGTATTCACTTTATTTTGGGTTGGTACTATAAACATTAATTAGCTTGTTACGTACAGTTATGTTTTTGATGATGAGAGTTTCTCTGTCGTTCACAGAATCTGGGTAGATGCGCCACAGACCTCTTACACGCTGTAGGCCTTTCAGATGGCTCTTTGGTATACATGAGTCAATGGAGTTGCAAAGTTCGAGGTGTGTAAGGTATTGATCTGGGCTTGGTTTCACCTCACCAAAGAGGTCAGTTTCCAAGATAAATACAGGTTTTACAGAGTTGAGCGTTTCGTGAATATTGACATGAGGTTCACCATTCAGATAGTCTTTAGGTATAAGACCTAATTTAACTGCATCAGTGTAGGCTTTGGATGAATTTGTGTTATGACTGATGTCACAGTCATTTTGTTGTTTACCTGCGGTAGCCAAATTGAATTACTGAGTGTTTTTTTTTTCAACTTATTTTTGTGTGAAATACACGTTCAATTTATCTATTAAACAGTACATGCACATCACTAAACTTTCATAGGTTTGTTTTGTCGAAAAACAGTCGTTTGAAATCTTGTATTTACGATTATTTCGAAGTTTTGGTAAGAGCTTAAAATTTTCCTTTGATAAGCTTGAGGCCGCTTCATGAGAATCTAGGCATAAATGTAACACAGTCAATTAAAGAAAAAATATTGAAAGGGGAATTCATAGATTTAGCTTGTCTACTAAATAATTCAGTGAACACAGGTTCTGACAAGCAAAAGTTGACATGGGTCCAAGGGGAATTCATTTTACAACCCATTTCTCAACAATCAAAAATTACAAATATTGAAAAGTGGACAGATGCTTTCATCATTTTTATTTATATTTATTGTGATGTGCACGTAAACCGATTGAGGGATTTGTTAAAGTACATGCACACAATACGCCTTGGGGCACAAAGAAACCAAGGGCTGGGTTGGAAAAATTATGATGAGCAATACAGACTAAGAAAAGCTCAAGAACCATCCAGTTTATGGAGTAATATAGACAATGAGCTTTGGTTGTTATATATGCAACCAGTGAATACTATCTCAAATGTGTCTTTAAATATATCTAATATTAATATTCATGACGGTGGTGGTCATGGGAATAAACGCTATAGTTATAACTATGAAGGAAGCTGTGAAAAAACACCTTGCTTTTATAGCCATTTGTGTTTAAGGTGTAATGGTTGACATCTAATTATAAACCGTCAAAGACAACTGGGAAATGTGAGACCACATGATGGTATTACACAATATAACACAGGCTCTCAGTTTCAGTTTCGGGCACCCGAGGCTCAGTATAGAGCAGGGCCCCAGTTTCAATTTCGCCCAAGGAGCGCCGAGTCAAGAGTCAGATTGTCCACAAGAAATGCCACACAGTTCACACAAGCAATTTCTAGACCAAATCTCAGAACTATGGCGACTTGGTAGAACCCCTATTAAGATTGGTGTTTTGAAAAATATGCCAAGGGCATATCCGCATGCAGGTGAAGCAAAAGAATTATATGAAGGATTTTTATGTGGTTTTCGTTTGAAATATTCAGGTCCGAGAATTTCTTTTATTTCCAAAAATTTACAGTCGGCAAATGGTCATAAAGTTGAAACGTTGGATAAGTTAGATCAGGAGGTAAAAGCTGGTAGGATGGCTGGTCCCTTTTTCGAAAAGCCGAATTCTACACTTAGGACTTCTCCTATCGGTCTAGTACCAAAAGAGAAAGGTTGGAGGTTAATATCTCATTTATCATATCCGGAAGGTTCCGGGGTCAATGATTTTATTGATCGCGATGTATGTTCCGTTCAATATGAATCTTTTGATGAAGTTATACAAATGGTCAGTTCACTCGGAAAGTCTGCATTGATTGGGATCCGGGACATAAAGTCCGTTTTTCGTTTGCTGCCAGTGCATCCATCAGATTTTGAATTGTAATGGATTTATTTTGATGAAAAGTTCTTTGTAAATAAAAGTATGGCTATGGGATGTTCAATTTCATGCAATTTATTCAATAAGTTTTCGACCTTTTTACACTGGTTAGTATACGTAGTTGAACGGAGTGGAGTGAAATCACTGGTGCATTATTTGTATGATTTTTTTATTTGGAGGCCCTGATAATACACCTGTATGTCAAATTATGCTAGACACTTTTTCTGATATTTGTGAGGAACTAGGTGTTCCTATTGCTTCGGAAAATCAGTTGGACCTGTAACATCTTTGAAATTTTTAGGATTGATCATTGACACTGTTGAAATGGTTGTCAGAATACCACAAGACAAATTGTTAAGGCTAAAGTCCTTACTTGAACCGATTTTGTTGAATAAAAAGATTACACACAAGGACTTAGAATCAGTAGTGGGTTTGATGGCTTTCTGTTCGAGGGTGATTACTTCGTCTAGGGCTTTCCTTCGCAGGTTTTATGATGTCATAGGGTCTATAAAGAATAAAAAGCCTTTTTATTCAATTAGAATAAATAAAGATCTCAGAGAAAATGCAAAAGTTTGGCTGATTTTTCTGGAACATTTTAACGGAGATTGCTTTTTATCAGAAAACACGTGGATAACAAATGAAACGTTGCATTTGTACACTGACAGCTGTGGTAACTCTGATTTAGGTTGTGGTGCATATTTTGATGGTAAATGGGCACAATATAAATGGCCGGAAGCATGGTCAAATATGAAAAAAGAGAATCATTTAAACACATATCAGGAATTGAGGACAACACGAACAAGAACATTAAAATGGCAGAAACTGAATCACTTTTAACAGAGGACAGCTCAGAAATGACTATTAAACTATTGTACCATGAATTTTTAGTAGATAGAAAATCTAATGCTCAAAGAACAGTTGAGATTTACCGCAATATAAAACAGAGCGAAGCGCGAATTGATAAACTATATGTTGGTCTCATTACGTTTTAAGCTGAACATAAAGAGGCAATGCATATTAATAACGAACAGATGAGAGCAATATCTCGGCAACTTCAGCAGTCTGAAGACATGATAAACCGCAAGGCTAGTAATAATTGCTTGGCGGAATTGACCAATACGATATTCAATGTTGTGGTGAGATGAATGGACAAGCTGACAACAACTGAGGAAGGAGACACAGTTCAATTTAAAAGTGCATTTGCATAGCAGGGTACCTTCCAACAACTGGCATCTATTGTAAATGAATTATTGGACAATCGAAATAAAGAAGTTAAAATTCCTGCAATGGACACATCATCTCAGCCAAAACGTGACATTAGCCAGAACAACGCAAGTTTACCAAAAGTACACAACAAAATCAATACCTTGGGTCTTTCTCCAATTGTAGTTCGTATGAACCATCAACCGCACCAACTCTGTTGAAGGTGTCTTCACTATAAGTCAAAAGTCATATGTCAGGGCACTTGGCCCTGCCTGAGACAGTTCAAATTATTCAACAGCAATCTCTATTTAAGAAAATACTATAAACCTCTAGTACTAATCAAGGATACCAGCAAAAAGGATTATGTGTCTTCTTACGCAGACTTACCATCTACTATGCGTCAATAATATTTAGTTAAGAGCAGCACACCATTACAGAAACAATTGGCTGCAAGTAGATTCTATCAAGCTTCTTCTATGCTGAATGCAGTGCCTATACTTACGGTATCATTCCCGTCGAGTCAATGGCAAATCCCTAATTTATCACTCCAATTATGACATTGAACTCTTCAGCTCCTTGAGCTCTAATAGGCTTCCCATAACAGCAAGCTGACTCCACTGACCGATCCAGGAAAGGGCAGAGGAAATCAAAAGAGTGTGGCAACACCTCTTCTTCAGACTCCTCATTGGAGAGAGAATATACCCGATGGCAAGAAATTCTTGGTGCAAGGGACCGGAGCCGAAGCCCACCTCCAAAAATGCAAAAACTCAATTGAAGAGGATCCATGAATTGGGCGGCGTTCATTTACCATTTTGAACGAACTGTCGGTAGATGACAATGGTAAAACAGGAAAAATGTGTGTAGGCCCCAGATTGCCAAGCTGATGTTTGCTTTAAGGACGCTCGCAAGGTAAACACAGATGATGATTCCAAGCCCTTAAAAAAGCATTCATTTAGAGCAGCGCTTCATCAAGAAAGATCAAACCAGATTGGAACTGAAGCAATCCGTCGAGGATGTAAAGACAAAGATTCTATAAGACATGTTATAGAGAGGAACCCAGAAACATTCAACAAGGCGTTAAAACAATTGAAAACCTTAATAGCAAACCAGATGGCGATATATGGATCAAAAAGTGCCAATTATGACCATCGACAAGTCTACTTTGCTGATGGCGCAGTATCACCGACGGATAAAAAAAAATATGAGCAGTCCTTTGGATAATGAGGTGCATAACGTCACACAAATTGTCACAAAACTAGCTGATGTTATGCTTTTAACTAATCAGCATAATCGTGGATTGGCCGATCAATATAACCTCGGTTCTTCTGATCAAGTAATCGTGGAAGATCCCCAGTTAAATGGAAGATGACCTGATCAATATACACGTGGATCTCCTGAACAATACAATCGCGGTAGATCGCAAGATAGAAATATACCCAACCTTAATGCCTATCGATCAGCAACACCCCCACTAAGCTAGAGATCATATGGTCCCTAAGGACAACGGTTAGCATCTCCACGGACAAACTCCAGAAATCCCGGTTATTTCAAACAACGGTCACCTTCACCAGGATACGGAGCAAATCAATTTGCAACCCCAACAATAGAGTCTTAAAACAGCAAAGGGTCGGGCCAGTAGGCCAACGCACAATTCCAAAGTATATTGGCCATGACACATCACCTCATCACAAATCGATCAGATGCCCACGTCTTCGTCAGATATTGTCATCAGACAAACCATGTGAATGAGCTATTTAGTAAGAGGTACTATACATGACCAGAATGTGAGCATGATTGTTGACACTGCTGCAATGATAACATTAGTAAATAAGAAATTAATTCCGGCAAAAAATTTGAGATTTGGAGAACATAACGCTACGTGGTGTGGGTTAACAGCTTGTTATTGGGAAGATTATAAAGAACGACTCTCGACATTAATAGAGTAAACAAACAATAGGATGTGTGCAAAGAGCCATTAACAGACGATGTTATACATGTTATACTTAGGGTAGATATTTTGAACACACTGAGCGCAGTGATAAACCTGAGTACTCCCACAATTACCATCAACAATAAAGTGATAAATGCGGCATTGGTTAACAATGAAAACGAGATTTCAACTCAGCAAGTTTGCATAAAACGAACCATCACAGTTCCGCAAAACTCAAAAATGACTGTTACCATTAAAACTAATAAAAGTGCTGACCAGGAGTGCATTCTAGGACCATGCTCGCTGAATAGTTGCGAATTTGTTTCGCCCGTAGTTGGAAAAGGAAATAGTTACCCCTTAACCGTTTTAAGTGAAGGCAATCGTCTAATCGCCCTGAAGAAAGGTACACATATTGATTACATAGAATAATTTGACGATGCAGTGGGTACGGTACGGCAGATGAAAACTCGATAAATGACATAAGACGTGGCATTGAAGAGACACGAGTCAAGGTTCCCTCGACACTGCCTCAAAGTTCAGATGAGTTACCTACTATTCCACCACATTTAACCGCCATAGTATTAACATTCAATCGACTCGTTTCAACCTATTTCATTCCAACAATTAAAACTGAAAGCGTTTGAAGAACAATTACAATAACATGTAACATATTGATTAACTTTTTGAATTTCTCTTTTTGTTTTTGTATATGTAGCCATATTTGCAAATGTATGTGTTATAGAAATAACCAAATCATTTTTTGATATTTTAAAATTAATTGATAACAAATTCGAGAACATGAAGTCCATTTTTAAAGAATCATTACTTTAATTTCCAAAATTATATAGAATACCTATAGGACAATCTTGATATTTATACCGTTTTTCCGCCATCTTGAAAATGGCAGCCATATTGGATTTTTCAGAGTGGGTCCATAGCTGAAATCAAAGGGTATATAAACAAGAGCTACTATGCAAAGTTTCATGCTTTCCTCATCAAGTGAGCAATTCTGCTCTATATTTGCACCAATCGGCCGGACTATTTTTACAATGCAGCACAATATTCGGTTTAAAGCACAACATATTGATGGTTTTAAAAATGAAATTGCAGACTCGATTTCTCGTTTTCAGTTGAACAGATTCCGGAAACTAGCACTCGGGGCCGAGTCGGTTCCAGAAAACAACCCAGAAGAGTTCAGAGATTTGATATTGAGTCTGAAACAAACAGATTAATTAATTGTTCGCTTGCTCCTAATAAAATTCAAGTTTATCAACGAGGTTTAAATGCTTTGGCTAAATTTAGGGATAGATTTGAATTAGATCATAGTTTTCCAATACCATTGTACCACATTACTCAGTTCATTGCATACATGTCTTGCTTGGTCATGGCTCCATCTACGGTGAAGTGTTATATCTCAGCTATCAGTTTTTATAATAAGATTAATAATTACGAAGATCTGTCTCATTTATTTTTTGTAGGGAAAATGATTGATGAAATGGCAAGGTCAACGTTAAAGAGACCTGACAGTAGATTACCTATTACTATTGATCTGTTAGAAAAAATTATAAAGATTTTGCCCGCATTTTGTATCTCCAGATATGAAGCTGTCTTATTTTCTAGTGGTTTTGCGATGGGATTTTTTGCATTTCTGCGTGTTGGTGAAATGACAACTGTATGTGGCAGGGAAGGGCCTTATCATGCCATTACAATTGAAAATGTGGAGGTTACTAATCATAATACCAAAATATACTTAGTGTCTTCAATAACAGACCAGCTAGGTCGAGGGACATCAATTTTTGTGGCCCGACAATCAGATGATGGAATTTGTCCGGAAAAATTACTGCAAGAATATTTAAAGATTCGACCTCGAATTAGAGGTCAATTATATTGCCACTTTGATGGCTCCCCGATGACTCGATATCAGTTTTCAGGGATTCTAAAACAAGCCCTGGGGTATGTTGGTTTTGATAAATAAAAGTATGGGACGCACTCATTTAGAATCGGTAGTGCGACTTCAGCAACAATGCATGGTTTTTCTGACGAGCAAATTAAAGTAATGGGTCGTTGGAGTTCTGATACTTTCAAAAGTAATATACGAATACCACAATTTTGAATTAATTTCGTTGAATTTGATGGTCAATTAAGAATATTACATACATGTATTAAATTGTAGGCCAAGAAGTGTCAGTATGGATAGTAGGCTCATCTTTGATAAGAAATGCATTTGTACACGCAAGAAGTAGAACAGGTGGTGTAAATTTAGGTCTCCAGAGAATGGGAGTTAAAATTTGGTGGCAAGGGTACTATGGTGGCATGGGTTTGAAAGATTTGGAATCAACAATAAAAAGACTGATCAAATATGAAAAAAAAACGAAATATCTTGTCCTTCATATCGCTGGCAATGATTTGGGGAAGACGAAAATAGTTTTTTTTAAGAAATGAAATGAAGGCCACCTTGGAGAAAGTACAAAGTTATCTACCCAATAGTTCGATTGTTTGGTCTCAGATTTTACCGAGATCAAATTGGCGTCATTCAAATAGTCATGATAGCATGATGGCATGCAGAATTAGGATAAATAGTGCCATTGCATCATTCTTGTTAAAGAATGGGGGACATTATATAAAGTATCCAGATATTCTTCCTAATAGTATATTATTAAAGGAAGATAGTGTTCATTTGACAGACATAGGAAATGATATGTTTCTGAATAATTTGCAAGGTGCGCTTGAAATGTTTATTTGTTTTGGTTCTTATACATATCCAGATACATTTGGTACTAGTATGTGCATATCTTAAGTTATTTTAAAACAGTATTGGCCGCAGTCCTATCGCAGCTTCATCCCCACTTTAGTGGCGGTTGATCCGGTACGGTTGAGTTTGACTTATACCGTACCTAATCAATTTGGCAACTTCGCTGCATGTGATAAACTACAGTTACAGTTGTCTATATTTTAGTGATAAAGTACATTTTGTGGATCGCTGTATCCCAGGATCCAACAGCTAAGTAAGTTGATCGCTGTATCCTAGGATCATACATATATCTATCTATATATATCTATCTATTTAGTTATCTGTAGGTTGCCAGAGGTAACCAAAAAATGATCTATACATCTATTAATCTAGTTATCTATGAACCTATCTAGTTGAACAATATATATCGTTGAATCTATATGTGTACATATTTAAATTTGTGTTTAATAATAAAAAGCTGTGGTCAATATTGCCAATAAATATTAGTTTTACAAGCCATCTCGAATAATAGAATTTATGTTATATACATAAATTCGGTTATTTTAGTGAAAAGTTTTAACCTCGTCCGTTGCAGTGCTTTCCTTTATAAATTCATATGTAGTCGTTGAGATGTAGTGGTGACGTCAATTTGACGTTAGCGTTCTTTTTAACTTTGAGCTGCAAGTGAGCAGACGTGTATAATTACAGAGAGAAGTATTTTGAAAATACCCACCCTCCCTCCACTATATATAGTTATAAACCATGTAGTTTTGCTTGGGTACTGCTCTTTTGTTCTTTTTATTTTCAGGTACATGTATTTACTAGTTGTAAGAGTTCCAGTATGAACAATTCTTCTCCATTGATGATTTGCCATGTGATGTCAATAATTACGTATATTGCAGTAGTCAGTTAGATTTTGGATGTATAGAAACATTTGATCGTTAAAAAGTGAAAAATGTGTTTGGCTACTTCGCTGCGTGTGTTAAGTACATTTTGTGGATCGCTGTATCCCAGGATCCAACAGCGGAGTTAGTTGATTACTGTATCCCAGGATCATACATCTATCTATCTATAGATATATATATATCTATCTAGTTATCTGTAGGTTGCCAGAGGTAACCAAAAAATGATCTATACATCTATGAATCTGGTTATCTATGAATCTATCTAGTTGAACAATATATATCGTTGAATCTATATATGTACATATTTAAATTTGTGTTTAATAATAAAAAGCTGTGGTCAATACTGCCAATAAATCTTAGTTATACAAGCCACCTCGAATAAATTGGTGTAACTATATTGTAAAAAAGGATAGCTAGTCTACAAAATAAACAGAGAGTCAGAATGGACTTTTGTCTGGTTCATAAAAAAAGTTGGTGAAAAAAACTGACAATATAGGTGCAATTTGGGTACTCTCATGTTAGCAACTTCACAACTACAAATTTATTTTCATGACAAAAACAATTTTTTTATGTCAGTTGAAATCAAACATATTTTAATTTTGGACCCTACAAACTTCAATATATATTTGAAAACAGGTATCAGGTGAACCCAAATATTTCTATTCAGCTGCAGTTTCTAACTACATATATGTATCGCCTTAATGTTATATGATACTCCTACAAAAATATTGAAAATGTGTACATTTAAATTATTTTTCCAGCTTCTCTCATGTGAAAGCGGTACCTTTTTGGTCACTAATTATGTGCTGCGTCTAAACAAGAATTGTAACACTTTATAGTGACTGAACAGGTTAAACAAATACTTCTCAAGAAACAGAAAAAGAAGACAACTTGGAACAGCAACAGCCAATCCAGTATGTGTATGAATAAAAACTCATATCAGAATAGCATTGACGATATGTAAGTTATATGTCCTTGTGAATATATAGTGAGGAAAGTTATCAATAATTCTGCAGATAATTCAATTTTATCAAGTGTTTTGTACATTTTCTGTTAAAATTTTCACACTATCAGTGAAACATTCAAAAAGGCTAAACTAAATTTTTATTATTGAAAGTTTAAAAAAATGACAAGTGTTTTATTTACCAATGTGTTTCTAATGTGCTTCTGTGAGAGAAAAAATTCACATGTGAAATATTGGGAAAAAAAGGGAAAGAAGATCCTTTTGCAGCGCAGTGGCGCACGTCAATTGTGAATATACTTACGAATTAATATATTTTCTTTATCATGATACTGACACCAACATTATCAAGGAGTGCACATCATAGGAAAAATGCACAAATAATTAAACCACCCTATTTTGTGTACATCTCCTGCCAAATCAGTATTTGTTGCATCTATATATATTAGATGAGTAATAATTGATGTAAATATGGTAAATTTTTGAAGAAAACCCCAAAATTAAAAAAAAAAAACATCAAAAATGTTGTACCATAACCCCAAAATCAATTCTAATCTTCCTGTTGTGTATTGAACCTTCTAGTATAATTTCATAGAGATCCATTCACTTATACTAAAATTATTGTCTGGAAACCAAACGTGTTTTCTTGTAAACAACTACGACATGATTAAGCATTACTCAAAGCACATTTTTGACATGCTTGTTTTTCCCATTTCCATTCTTAATTTTATTTTACTGAATAAAAAATTTGAAAAGTAAGCTAACAAAAAAAGTATATGCAAGAAATGACAATAAATTGACTCTGAAATAGTAAATGAAATTCATGTAGAACCCAAAAACTGAAGAATATGAATGGTTTTTCGTTTGAGACAGATTTGTTTCACCGAAGCCCTTCAGCGCTATCAATTAAAATTATTTATTCAAAATTTAACACTAGTATTTGGTTCATCATAACAAATTGGAAAATACGGCGGTATTTTCACCTAAGAAACTACTGTGTACCGACTTAGAATGAACCTGTGTGGTTCGGGAAGTTTTAAATGTTTTAGATATATAAAAGTTAAATTCATTTTGCATATCTGTAAGATAAAATTGTTTAAGGTGAAGATCTGGATTCAAAATATTTTTTTTTGTCCTCTGCTTGCAAAGATTTTTCTCTCTCATCAAATTGGAAATTGAATATTTTTTTTTTTATAAAAAAGAAAAATACCATATATACCCCCTCCTGCCTTTTGAAGTTCAATGATCGTTCCCTAAACATGTTCCATCTGAACTTTTTATTTTATTTTTAATAGAAAAAAAACTATATGTTAATGTAGCCTAGGAAATTCGTCCTGAACATACATGAAATATTTGCCACGGGACGTTAAGCAACCAACAACCAATCAATATACAGGACATTGTCTTGGTATAAAGCTGGCATTTAAGGTAGCGCCTTTCTCATATTAAAATTAAATGAAAATGCAGCATATCTTTCATATTACTGAACATTTTCTGTGTTTGCATGATCCAAGGTAAAATATGAACAACAGCTAAGTAAGACTTCATACATTAATGTACATTGTGACATGTGAAATATGTAACAAAACTTAACGAAAAATGTGCTTATTTATTTAATTAAATGATAAGTGTAGTTATTGGTTTTCAGTATAGCTAGATGCTATAGTTATGCTGGTATACAAGTTAAAGAAAGCAAGCCTATATATATGTATATTAACCACAATTATAATTTCATTTTTTACTGTGTTAATTTTTTTCACCTATCACATGTTATTAACATATTTTGTATACTAGTATATAATTACTGATTTACACATTGGTTATATCAGACAAATGTCTATAGTTAAAAACATACCTTCAAAAATTGTAATACTTCATTAGGCAAAATTGATATCTTCGAACCAAAAAAGTCATTATGTAAAAAAAACATTTTGAGGCACAATTTTTTAAAAGAATCCAGAAATAAAACTGGAATGCAAATCCTACAGCGCATATTTTTAAAGTAAAATTCGAGCTACAGATATAATTTAACCTACCCTATCCGACTAAGGGTTCAGATCATATCGTAAAGCAAAGACCGTTTGCGGTAACTCTGGATCTCTGTTTTAAATCTAATTAAATTACCATGGATATATACTAGTCAACAAAAGAAACGATACACTACTTTTATTCGAATTAAAGATAAAGTTTTCCGTTTATAGGACCGATATTGAAGGTAGAAAAACTTAATGACCTAGGAAATATAAATCCCCTTAATAAAAAAATATTTCTTGCTTTCATGACGTCATTTGGCAAAATTTAATTTTTGGGACAAAATTGAAGGTAGCAAAACTTAATGACCACGGAAATATAAGTCCGTTAATAAAAAAAATATTTCTTGCTTTCGATCATGACTTCATTTGGCGAAATTTTATTTTTTGGACAAAAATTACATAAAACGGCAATTTCAAAAACAGAAGTTCCAACTAATGATGCCAACCTCTCATTTAAAGGTAAAGACAATGTTTGCCATCAATTCTTTTTTAAAAATCATACAGTTTCTTCGTTTATTTGTAAAGCAAAGTTCGGTCACACAAGAAATCGTTTAAAAGTTAACATTATTAATTGATTTACCATAGACAGTATGTGTAAAGTGAAATTCAAAATATTGTAACAATCTTAAAACTGATCCGAAAGCTTACAGTGTGTTGGTTTCATATCGAAAGCATTGATTTTAGACGTGAATTTTTTTTACCCCAAATTTTTTTATTTTTTTTATTTCAACCCATTATTTACAACATGAACATAACTTTGATTAGCATATTGAATATTTCTAAAATATTTGAAAATTCATTTTGTACTTAGAAAATTGTGCGTCGATTTTTTATCCAACTTTCCGGAAAAATAATTTGCATCCTATGATCGTTAACACGGAATTTAGATACTTTTCGACAGGTTTTGATTTTCATTATCATGTGTGCATACGCTGCAAATGAAAGCTTTTTAAAATAGTGTACCTCATTTTGTTATATATTTAATACTTTTTGATAAATCTTATTCCAAAGTCGTGTATCGTTTCTTTTGTTGACTAGTATAGTTTTCATACCTTAAATGATTCAAGTATCTAGACGTTGAAAATTAAAATTAAGGTGGCTAGGGCGTCTTAATTAAAATTGATAGCATTTTTTTATCACTTGTCAAAATGAAGTTTTTATAATGCTTTTTTCAAAAATATATTAAAAAGTATGGGTCACCGGACTTTTTTTCACGCTACAGGTTGTGCAAAATTGTCAGATTTTGTATAGATTATGCATGGAAAATCAAATTTGTGTGATAAAAAGAAAACGTACTATCAAAACTTTATGATAAAATGTAGGAAGATTGCTCTTATAACATGCTTTCAGATAAGAAAAAGAAGACATGGGGTCACCGAACTTGTTTTCTTGCTACATCTCAAATTGGTAAATTCATAACACTTTCTATTATAAAAATTACTTTATCTGAGTTATCTTCTCTTATTTGGCAAAGTTGAAAAAAATATAATCAAACACAAACAAGGTGTTTTTGAGAAATAACAACTGTAATTATGATAAAACACACAATTTTCTATATTCATATTAAAAGTCTTGTACATAAATTATTTACAACTCTCACATTTGCACATTTCATCAAATATCTAGACCAAAGTTATCTGCTTCTTCAAAATCCAAGATGGAGGAAGTCACCCGAGCCGAGTCATATTTCGGAATTTTTGTCAGATTTTCGAAATCCTTTAGTTTTATCAATTTGAATGCCCTGAAAAAATTGCCCATTGACCCCCATTTTCTTTTTATAAATCTTTTACAAGTATCATAATAAGCCATCTGTAAAAGTTTTATAAAATCGTGTTATTTTTTAATAGTTTTTGAGAACTAAAACTGTTCAATGATAACGCTATGAAAATCAAGAAAGAACATTTTCCCGCCAAAAAGTCAGTGGTATATATCTCGAAAACAATCACATTGACCTACATTTAATTTTGCTATGTTGGTTCCTTTATAAACCCCCTATCAATATAAACTACTGTTATGAAAAGCTTATTATTTTGAAATTGAGTAGCGAACTTTCTTAACAACAAATTATCCCATCGTAAAACCTTCATTTACATGAAGCAGAACTCCAGTAGCATATGTTGATAAGTTGACATTATTTCAGGCTTGGTTTTGTTTTGCCCATCATGATTTTCAGGATTGTTATTTTCTAATCACATTTTCAGATCTATGAATTAATGCAAACTGCAAAGGTTAAAATATCTTTGAAGTGTTTATAGACGTCATCATTATTTACTTGAAATCACCAAATACAACTATTGTTCATCCTTACTTTTTTACCAGATTGATTTACGATTATTTAGAATGTTTGATATCAAAATCGAATTTTCACAGAAGGAAAGATGAAATCATAAGACTTTGTTGCAAAGCTTGTTTTTCCAAAAGACCCTCTTAGAAATTTCACTATGTAATTAGTGTTAACAATATTTTATTCAGAAACAGATAAATAAATGCGTACATAAATACAACTATGTAATTCAGATACGGGGTATACTTAACAGTAATTGTGTTTTTTTTGGGTCTAAATTCAATAGGATAGATGAGATAAGTTTTAAATAATTTCTTGGAACGAAACCAGCTATATAGTGGAAATAATGAAAAATTTTAGTCTCTTTTTATTTTGTATTTCAAATTAGTTATCATATGAATATGAAACAGGTCACACAAACGTAGCACACAGAGGCTTCCCATAAGAATGTCAATATTTTGTTGGAAAACAAGCCCTCTGTTACATATATATTTTCATAAAAAAAATATCAAACACATCAATAATTAAAAATTAAAAATTCGAGAATTGTTTTTTTTTATCATTCTTTAGCGAGGAACAACATTATATATATCATTTAATCATAATCCTATAAAAAATTCCCACTATTTCAGCGGCAGATAAAATTCCTCATCCTCCATCAAGGTCGATAAATCTCTTTTTTGATTTAAATGTTATCTATTCTAATCAATAATGTGAAACACATTACTTTTCTAGAGCTTATGTTATATAAGAGAACTCTTATTGTATTCAATTATTTATGAATTATTATAACTAAATTGAAAAAAAAACATGCTGCTGCAACGGTTCGTTCAGATACAAATACATGTTTCAAGGCCTTATATCTCATTAAACTCTCTTATATACCAAAGAAGGAATCACTCGATGCATGTGAAAATATTCTGCGAAAGGGTTCGGAAACATAATATATGCAATTAAAACTTAAATTACCAGATCAGCCTTACTGTCATTTATTTTTACTTGGTATTCTTGGCTTTGATTAATCGGATCGTCTTAAAAATCAGTTACAGTACGAAACATTTCTTAATTATTAGAGGGTAGATGCGTGTAAGCCAACGACATTCACTGGACCACACAATGTTCGATTAGAAAGAAATAAACACACGCTATGAACTATTTCAAATAAAGCATTTTAATAAGGTGCAATTCTTTAGAGTATAGTGTTAAGGATGTATTCTTCTGACTTTTCAGTCTCGTTCATTCTCGTTGAAATCTCATTCTTGAATTATTTTCAAAACATGTGATAGAAGTGGAAAATATCAATTAATTTTAAAAGTATTATCAGCAAACATAAATCTGTGAAAACATTGTGTATTTACAATGAATGGTTTTTGCGTAATCTAGTTTTCAAACTAAATGACCAATCAAGTCAGTATTTTTAGCCAAAATTTTGAGAAAATGGGTGAGGGATACAAAAATGATTTTACAAGAATCATGTACATCCCGTATCATTTTGGTCTTTTCAAATTTCTTAGATATATCTTTTTTCATTCATTTATAACAAAAAAGTTAAAAAAAAATATGAATTTTGTTCTTAAAACTTCGAAAAATCACAAAAATACAAAATTGCCAGCATGGTAAATTTTACACAAAAAAGCGTCAAAATATGATAAAACTTTCTTATATTAACACCTACCTATATTTTTTGTAAGTAAAATTTATTCAGATTGGTCCACTTCATCTTTATAGAAAGTATGAGAAAAAGTGTAATTGTGATTTTTTTCACGATAATAGCCCAAAAATAGGTAAAAATTGATGAAAAATGGAAAAATCATCAAAATTTGGCATTTTCAAAGGGCCGCAGCAAAAAAAGAAGTGCACCACCATATGATTTTTTTTTCACCAATTATTTTGTTACAGTCTTATAAACCCAAAAAACAGGTGAAGAAAAAAGTTTAATTCTAGAAATTTTTGGCTCCTCAGAGGTGTACATCCTTAAGTTCAATATGTTTATCATGCGACTTGACAATTCTAAAAGACTGTTTTCACACAGACAAAATGTATTGCAACCGTTTTATTTGTTGCATTCGTTTGCAGTTGAATTGGCCTCTTCTCTGTCTTTTTCCTCCTCCTCATCATCTGATGGTAATGGATCTACCTTTACTGACAAATCGATCATGGCATAATTTGTCTTGTTCTCGATACCTCTTATTACAAATTTTCCCCCATTTGGTCCAGGCATCAGATCTAAATCAGCGTATATTAATCCGTCTTTATTCTACAACATAAAAACAATTAATCATGAAGAAAGACAATTACCATAAAGTGCATTTTCGCCATTTACTCTCTCGACAACTTTATCCTGTCATGGCCTAAGATATATGTTTACATTGTCAGGGCGTTGGTTTATAAAAACTGACAAGTATTAGAGAGTTAATTTTGTAATAATGTTACGTTTTTTTTCTTTTTTGTTTTTTCTTTTGTTTTTTCTTTTTTTTTCTTCCAACATTTGTTTGACAACGCCTTACTACGTATAGGTACGTATCATCACTATGCAATACCATATGAGTCTGCTAAGGATTTTATCATCCCCTTTGAGAGTTATATCCCCTTGAAGCTATTTCTTTTTTTTTGCATTTTTCTTAAAAAGTATTGGAGATAGAATCGAATTGAAAACGGCAACATGTACAGGAACATATGGCAATGTTAATGAACATATACAATCATTTTTTTAACCCTTATAAGGAGTTATTCCCCTTGAAAACAAATTGTATTTCGAGAACCAGAAGTCGTAGAGACTTGGGACCTTCACCAATAATTTTTAATGCATGTGACCTTCAATATGCAATCAAGGTCAAAGGTCACAGAGTGCAAAATAAAATTACGCTGCAATTTCAAGCATACATATTAGGACAACAATAAGACATTGCTGCATACATACAGCGTATAAAATGTTCCTCTCGACGAGCTCCACATTTTATATAATAAGCCTAAAAATGTCAAACTGCTTGTTCAAAAGTTACAACGGGATGATTCTTAAAAGTATAGTAGTTTGTGCATATCTTTTTAAAGTTAACATATATCAACCTACTATAAACTGCAAAGATGATCAGTAATTCAAGACCTTTAATTTGAGGTCAATGTCAGGTCATGATGAAATTTCACCTTGACCTTCACAATATACTATGACCTTGAACTTGTGATATTTGAAAGGTGAAATGGTCTTGAGTTGAATGGTGATAGTCCCATGTCTCTACGTCTTCCAGTTCTCAAGTTTGGTATTGCATCATATACATTGTATTTGATGATAAATTGTGACCTTGGTGAACTTTGAAATTGTCCCAATTCTTTATATATTATCTTGTCCTTAAACTGTAGATCATTTACCATTTAACAGATTTGCGATATCTATTGTCGTTTTAGAGTTAATGCAGTTTGAAATTCTGCGAGCGGTGGCAAGTGTTTCTGAATCAACAACAGCTTACCACTTAAAATGTTTAAGAAATTGAAGAGGTTAACATAGTTATATGTTTGACCAAATACCAAAAATATTCCATAGAAAAAAACACCAAAAAATCATATTGAAATTTTCATGTTTTGCATTGACTTTGTAAGTTTCATAACTTCTATTTATATCGTTGGTATTGCACTTTGGCACTTTGTCAAATGGGGTCATCTGATATATTTTGGCACTTTGTCAAATGAAGTCATCTGATATATCAAATTGAAGGTCTTAATAAACTCAACGTAAAAATGAAAATTTTAAACCTCTTGTTCATCCCAGGGGGAAGGGTGGGGTCATTTAGTGCAAAAATTCAATTTTCTCAGATGGTAAGGTTGTCGCATATCAAATGAGAGAACATCTACTCTATGTTAAATATAGCATACTTCCGATCTCAAAAATGTAGGCGGATGAGGTCATTAAGTGTTAAAAGCGAAAAGTGTCAGAAGGTATGCTTGTCGTACATTTCAAATATCAAATTGACGTCCCCAAAAAATGGTTGGGTGGGTCATTGAGTGCAAAACATAAATGTTCTTTAAAGATAAGGTTGTTGTATATCAAATGAAAGGTCATAACGTGAACATTTCTAGTATCAAATTCCTGTCCTCCAAATATTAGTTGGATGGGGTTATTAAGTGCAAAAATCAAACTTTCTAGAACATGGCGTTGTCGCATATCAAATGAAAGCTCATCTACTCTATGTTACATATAGCATACTTCCGATCTCAAAAATGTAGGCGGATGAGGTCATTAAGTGTTAAAAGCGAAAAGTTTCAGAAGGTATGCTTGTCGTATATCAAACGAATGGTCGTACAAAGTACATTACGAAAACATCACTTTTACAGGAAAGACCTTTCAATTGTTTTACAAACAATTGAGATACTAGTTTATATTTACAGTTATAACAATATGCACATTTTTTTTTTGTTATCAACAGTTAGTTTCATTCATTTAGGGGAAAGTTCACGGAAAGGTAACTTGTCTTATCGCGGAGCTTTTAGTACATTGATTTTGTCATAGTTTGGTTGAGTTGGACCATCCATTCGTTTTTGAAACGTTTTGTTATTTGATTTTGCCATGTGATTATGGACTTTCCGAATTGATGTTCCTCTCAGTTCAGTATTTTTGTGATTTTACTTTTTAGACATGGCTGTGTTAAGGTTTTTTGATGACAAACAATGCCAAAATATAAACATTCGAATATTTTGTTAAAGGAAGTTCTTACCATATATTCAAACGTGCAAGTATCTTTGTTTATAGCCAATATGTTAGTACATCAAAATTGATATCATATAGTACATAATTCGACAAATTGTGATTCGATTCTAATGCATAAAGAAAAATAATTTTATTATTGTCTTTTGCATCATATATTTCGTTATTCTATACAATTCCCATTTTTTTTTAAAACTAGATATACTTGCACATAATTTAGGAATACCAAAAAGAAGTTGGTTCGGTCGTGTCATGGTTTATTTCATGTTCGACATGGTTCAGTTATGTGATTCTAGTTAATATTTTATGGGCATATAACCGCCACATCTACTTTTGCTGATAGGAAACAGATTAAAAATAAAAATAACCGACTGATGTATAGTTTGATAGAAAAAAAACTGTTCGACTAGCTTTTGCAACTAGTAGACGTCTTGAACTTTCTACAAGTGATGCCGCTCACGATATCCCCGGTAGAGCTCATCATGGAGAAAATATTCTATCTGAGAAAGAAGCAGCACTTCTTTTTGAAATTATTACATCGAAATCTACTTTTAAAGAGCATTGACTACTTAAGTCATATCGCAGGAAAAGGAAAATAACGAAATAACCGAACTCTGGGGAAAGTCTAAACAGAAAGTCCCTATGCAAATGGTAAAAGCAGAAGCTCAAACACATCAAACGAATGAATTATTAAGTCGGGACACGTTTTATAACAAACTACTTCAAACTTTCATTTACATCTTTTGTGCATATACTTCGTTTGAATGTTTGATATAGGTGCACTTGGCAAAAGGATTTCAATGACGCATGGGATCCCTTGGTTTATAATTTTTATTTAGAGGGCGTAAATTAAGGAAATGTAGGAGTCTCTCTGATAATCTTTATCTTTTTGTTTAAATGTATATCTCCTTTCAATTGACATTTTGTTACATCGGGATTTTTAAAGATTGCCTATCGAACAATCTTATTTGAATAAGCATGTATATTGAATGGTGTGAACATTAGGCCGTGTTCTCACTGACCTAAACTCGGTGGTGTGTTAGTGTAATTCACACGTAACAAAAATCAATTACGTAACCATTGATAACACTCAATGTTTACATGCAGTTTAAATCATGTTTTGTCTACATGCAGTCGATAGTCAATGTAGAACTTGTGTGGTTCAGTGTTCATAAAACAAGGTATTTAGAACATGCATTTTACCATGTATATTCAAAGAAGAAACTTTTTTTTTAATAAAATTGATATTAATAACAGTTTTTTATGTAGTTTTTTTTACCGTATTATATTTCTAAGCTCGATATATTTTAAAATTGGTTTGTTATATGAAAAAAAAAAAACTCTAAAGAAGCCTTATAAGGGAGCAACCATGTAACTACATGAGGGAAGGGGTTATGGTTTATGTTCGACACATAATTATTGTTTCTCGCATAGCACGAACATTTTATTTAGTTTTTCAAAGCTATCAATCAAATAATTTTGTTCAAAAATTTTTACACTAAGGATGGGGAAAATCTGGGTTTAGAGATTGTTTTTCCTCCTTGAACAGAATTTATTTTCCTCATTGAACGGAATATTTTTTCATCAATTTTTATAGAATCAGAATATTTTGTATGGACCCCCCCCCTTTTTTTTCAGTTGAATGGTCATTCCCTGAACCCCTAATCCAGACTCAAAGCATCATCATTGCCAAACACATAATTCATTTGAAAATGTCTTCCCGAATTGACTGGACGTATACAGAAACACCAAACGCCATGTACAGTAAACATGTTTACAATTAGTTTAATGTATTGCACTCTGTTTTCACATGAAATTTGTTCACATCCATACACCTGGTTTAGTTACCTGTGCATAATTAATAGTTATCCCATAAGGATGCGGTGTGTCAGTGTAAGATCATCCCGATGGCCGGAGGCCAGAGGCTGATCTTACATTGACACACCAAGTCCGAATGGGATAACTATTTTACATCCCAGCTGTTTTAGATTAGACGAAAAACCATTTACAATTCATAAAATCTAGTTTAGAACGACACACAACCATTATTATATACTTTATATATTACTATATGATGTATACCCTTTATGACCCCCTTACACGATGAGTAGATATCAAACAATGTCAACTCACCCCACTGGCCAATCGTCCCACACTATATCGCCACTTTATGAAAAAATCGCCCCACTCTTGTAACCGACTCGCCCAACTTTAAAAAGTGTAAAATCAAATTGAACAATCAGTCTGACAACTCATTTATTTAACGAAAAGGGTTTAAACCCCACTGAGTAAAGGTCTGCCAACTCGCTCCAGTTATAAAAATATCTTGCTTCCTTTAAGTATGTTAAATTTCTGATAGTTCGTATCCAGCCGTCCTGGTGAAGTGGTATGTATCGTGGCTTGATATGCTATAGGTCTTGAGTTCGAATCCCAGCATACACACTGGATTTGTTCTACGTGAATTTTGATAGATAGTCTTCTTCGTATAATTAATTATAAGTTTTATACTGGATTTGACATTCCCGCCAAAATGTTTCAGAATAAAGGAAAGCATGCATAACAAAGAAACTTAAACTGGGGTGATCTGGTTGGGGTGATCTGGTAGGGGTGATCCGGCTCAGATCACCCCTGTTAGAACAAAGGAGCTGGGATGTAAGTTGTGTTCACATGATAAACTATATGTCATTTAAATGTTCATTACATAGAACCGAAATAAAATTTCTTGGACAACTTTTCTAGCAGTGATGAAAGTCATTTTGATGATTTGCAACTATTTTAAAGATACTAAAGATGTCTCGATTACCAGAGGCTGATGCATGGGGTTCCAAACATTAATCGTCCGGAAAAGGGGGTTCCAAACCTCGGAACCCGCCCCCTCCTGATTCCGCCACTAAATACGCAATAATCACGTAGGCTACAAACGAAGAAGAAGGATTGAGATGTTAAGAGTGTTTTAGTAAAACATTTATTTAAGACCAATGGTAAATATTTCTGTGTGCGTGCAGTCAATTCGGTGCGAACAAAATATTCTTTGTCGAACATAAAAAAACCATAATCCCCTTCCCGCATGTAGTTAAATGGTTGCTCCCTTTATATATATATATATATATATATCAAACCAATTAATATATATCGAGTTTAGACAAATAATTCGGTAAAAAACTACATAAATAATTGCTATAAATACCAATTTTATTCAAAAAACATTTCTTCCTTAAATATACATAGTTAAATGCATGTTCTAAATACCTTTAAGTTAGTTTAATTTAAACAGTATTTAGTAATGAAAAATGTCAAGATAAATATTACAATGTTACATAAGGTTCAAATATGGGATTCGGAAACTAGTTTGGAAAAACTTTTATAAATCCGTCTCCCTTAAGGCAGGATGGATATGAACGTCTTAACTACACTACAATAATAACAAACACAAATTGCATTTAGCCGTGCAGACTAACAGAGCCGGCGTTTAATTTATATTTTATATTATAAATCATGACATATATGAAATACAAGTACATTCCAAATGAGGTACACAGAAAGAATAAACATCTGAAACAAGTTTACTCTGAATCAATAAGAGCCCATATCTCTTTGTATGTATGTATGTATGTATATATATCCGTCTTTAACGTAACCTCGCCGCCCAGGAAAAACCATCAAAAAACTTTACTAAAGAAAATTGATATAGAAACCTGTGTTCGGAGCAAGTGCAAGGCACGCCTCGGGACATTGATGCCAAACTCCATCACAAGAAAAAACAGCAAAATAATATACAATATCAAATATTATGAAACATTGAAGTTTAGTTTTGAACGTCTGCGGCTAGAATGATTTTCAAACACATGAAAATTAAAAACCCGCTTTCACCACAATCCAAATGATTGGTCCACGTAACCACGTGTACAACTACACATAACAAAACCCGCCAAAAATATATACCGTTCTTATAAAACGTTCCTTTTAGACAACATTTTCCCGCTATACTCCGAAACGCGGGAAAATACATGTCTTAACTACACTACAATAATAACAAACACAAATTGCATTTAGCCGTGCAGACTAGAAACACAAAGAAAGGGCGGAAAAGTGTAAATGATATACAATAAAATGAAAATGCTAAAGACCTAGCTTCTTAGTAACTTCTAAACGATGTGCAAGTGAGTCTGCCACGTACCCATCTTTGGCAGTGTCAGATTTCCATCGACCGTGCCGTTTCCAGCAGCGTTCGTTAACATCAGCGTTAGCTGCGACAGTGGCTCCACCCGCCCTTAAAGAATGTAAACCTATGTTTATATCACCACAAACTTCTTTGAGTCTAGCTACTATACACTCTCTAGCTCTGGTATAACTCAGTTTTTTGTTCTTGTAAATTAGCGAACACCGTTTGCCTGATCTAAAAATAGGTTTAAATAAATACTGCTCAGAACTGGACTCAATTTTACAAATACTGAAATACTTGGACAATAAATTATAAGGACAAGCAGCAGACTCACCATTTGAAATAACTAATTTTTCCCCTAATCTATACTGATCAGTTTTGCTTTTGTCAATATCAATCTCTAAATAATTAGTTTTGAAATGAACGTCTTTACATCGAAGAGAACTAAGCTCATTGAATCTAAGAAATCCAGAGAAACTAAGAACAATCAAACATAAATCCCTTAAAATAGCTATATCATCACTGTCTTTATATTTTGTACAAAGTTCAATAATAGATTCAGAATCAATATGTTCCTTTTTAACTTTCGGTTTATGTGGTTGACGTTTAAATGACTCCAGTAAATTGGTCACAAAAGCATTTTCTGTGGGATCTGAAAGACCTTGAACTGTATGTGCCCATTTTATACCGTAAAACACTGACTGAACTACACTATAAGATGAACCTGTGTCTATCAGTTTGGTTAAATATAAAGCTACATGTATAGGTTTTGCTGGCAAAGATAGTCCCCCTTGTTTCAATATAAATCTCTCCCATCGTTTATAAGCATAAAAATATTTATTGTTAGTATTGTCACTCCTGGACTGCAGTAAATACGATGACATCTTACGTCCCAATTCGTCAAAATCAGCCGAAAGAATCCCTCCATCTTGTATTTGCTCCAACACCCTGCTTTTCAGACCGATACCTGTAGGAAAGAATGAAATTAATAATACCTTATTTTCATAGCCAACATCCTGAAATCTGTTGATTTTCCGAACATACCATTTCTACCTCGGGCTTTTTTGAGACTGTTGATGGTAATATTTTACTATCTTTAATGAACGATTCGAATTCTACAACATTGCCATAGACTTTGTGTAAAAGTGGCCAATATGGTGCTGAAACCCATAAAGGAACAAATAAAGTGCTATCTGCTTTATCTTGTATAATTTTGTGTATACATCGGGATATGTCTGAAGGTGGTGGCACAATCCAGTTATTCTCTTTACCCCACTGTCTATTGAAAGCATCGATACCCAATGTACCTGGACACCAGTGTTTAGTGTTGAATATGCTACATTTTGCATTGTAATCAGTGGCAAACCTATCTACGGTATGTGGACCCCAATTCTGATTAAGATATTCAAATGTAATATCGTCTATCTCCCAATCATCGCAATCAATAGTTTTGCTAATTTTATCTGCTTTAACGTTCTCTTGTCTAGGTACCCACTCTGGTACGATCTTAATGCTATATGATTCACATACGTTTGCTATTTTAATTGTAATATTTTGTAAATCAGATTTCTTACTGCCCTTTTTTTATTATGTTTACTACGTTCTGATTATCTGTGTGCCACTTAACTGTTTGACCTTTTAATGACATAGATATAGACTGCAGTACTCTATAAACTGCCTCAAGCTCTCTCCAAGTAGAACTTTTCAATTTTTCTCCATCGTTCCAACTACCCATAATCTCTTCGTCTATGGCTTTTACCAAATAGCCACCATAACCTATGCCCGAGGCATCTGTGTATACTACACTCCGAGTATTGCTCAACAATATGCAATTCTCTGCCATTCATTTTCTCTATATTTTCCTTCCAGAAAATTATCTCATCAAGAGATCTACTGTTCAACAGAACATTAGCATTCCAGCTTGCTTTATACAAAATGCATTCGTACATACTTCTTGTACGTAGTCTAACTACAGGACCAACTGCCCCTTGCATAGATATGATCTGACCAATTATAGAAGCAAGAAACCTTGCCGAAACGTGTATTTCTCCTTTCCCTATTTTGTGTATAATTCTATTTAAAGTATCTAACAATTTGGAAAGTCGCCTTTCCGTGACTGAAACCATGCCTTTGTCAAATTGCCATACCAAACCCAACCATACCACATTTTGGCTAGGTGTCCAATTGCATTTATCTTCTGCTATCAAAAACCCAGAAGCTTTCAGTACTTTCTGAACAACTATGCTAGTTTCCTGGGCCTGACTTATCTCGTCAGCCCCGCCTAAACCATTGTCTAAATACATGATAATTTTCAAACCTGAATTTCGTAAATGTTTAACAATACACCTTACAACTTTGGTGAATATATAACCAGCAGTAGATATACCAAATGGTAAAACATTAAAGACGTAATATTTTGTTTCACGATTTTTGACCCAAGCAAAACCTAAATATGTCTTGTGTGATTCAAATATCTCTACATGATGGTATGCCGATCTCAAATCGTAAGTAAAGCAGTAATCGCCCTTCTTAAACATTTGACTGGCTACGCTAGCATCTTTATATTTAAATCTGAATTTATGAAGATGTGGGTTAATGTGTCTACAATCTAAAACTAATCTTAATTTGTTTTTATTGTTAGCTACCGTCAACGGATTGACTACTTTAGGTTTACATGAAAATTCTTTTATGCATCCTAATTCTATCAACTTTAAATCTCATTATCTACGAAATCTGAATTCTCTAAAGACGATTTGTTGTTATTCAAAAATACCTCACTTGGCTCTGTGTGAAAAGGTATTTTATATCCATGTTCTATGATATCAATAACTGTCTCGTTAGCGCAAATAATATTACGCCAATAATCAATTGAACTTCTTAATTTACCTACAGGTGAATTACATGAAACTATAGCATTTTCTCTACCAAAATTAACAGATAAATCATTACTAAATAATCTAGTACTTATCTTATCAGACTTTTCTTTCTGAGTTTGCAAACCCTGTTTATAATGGTCTGACCTCCAATGTCCTGACAAACCACACTCATAACATTTTCCGGGTCGATGCACCACAGGAATGTTAACTGTACTCTGTTGATTAACTGAGCTGAATCGAGTAGACTGTGGGGCACTGTAAGGAGTTGTGCGTGTCTTAAACTTTTTGTCGCTCTTCATTTTCCTCGACGCTTTGTTTTCTGCTCGTATTATGCGTTTTTCGTCTTCTGAATCATCAGCTAGGTTGTGCGTTTCATACTCGGTAACTGCTCTCCAGCCGTTCTCGGACTGATCCGCGAGCTTAATCAATTTTTGTCGATGATTGAGAATGTCCAAACCTTCACAAATGTTCCTCATCGCGCCCTCTGTACTTTCGTTGTTGTCCTGCGATTCTGTTAGAATACTTCTGGCCTCTTTCATCTTGTTGGCGATTTTTGTGTTAACCTTGAACTGCTCTTCGTTTCCCTTTCGCTTGAAAACGTAATTTTCGGTGTTCATCTGCTGGATTTTAGACATTTGAGTTTCTAATAGCTGCCTCTGCGTTTCGTGAATGGATCTCTGAAACGTGTCTAAACGACTAGACATTAATCTGTCGATGCTCTGCAGTATCTCGTTTTGGTTCTGGCTCATAGCGTCTTTAATTTTTCGGTCGATGAGCATGTTTATTTCTGCCGGCTCCGACATGTTTAGTTTTGAACGTCTGCGGCTAGAATGATTTTCAAACACATGAAAATTAAAAACCCGCTTTCACCACAATCCAAATGATTGGTCCACGTAACCACGTGTACAACTACACATAACAAAACCCGCCAAAAATATATACCGTTCTTATAAAACGTTCCTTTTAGACAACATTTTCCCGCTATACTCCGAAACGCGGGAAAATACATTTCACCTTGTTTTGTGTACACTGAACCACACAAGTTCTAATTGACAATCGACTGCATGAAGACAAAACATGAGTTAAACACATGTTAACATTGAGTTTTATTAATGGAAACGTAAGATCGTTTAGTTTACGTGTGAATTACACTAACACAACACCGATTTTAGGTCAATGAGAACACGTCCTAAATTCAATCGGCGTTTATGAAGTTCATGTCCATCCTGTTACCGCTACTTAAAGTGTTCGAACATTGGTCTGTTGATTTCATAGAGGCTACATAAGAGCAAGTTGTGTTGTCAAAAGACCTACCCCAACAGCCGGGCACCATGTTATCAGGTTTCAAAAAACTAATGACCTTCGATACAGGAACATGAGAAGCTGCTAAATGTGTATTGGTCAGATCAGAGTCAGTTTCTGTTACGACCAATAAACGGCAGAATACGAAATTGGCGGGGAAATAAATCTGCCTATGACCAAAACATCATTTTCCCAACGACTGAATTTGTTGATGGTGGTGTTACAGTATGGAGTTTCTTCTCATACTGTTGTAAGTTGGGTATGCATACTTTGCAGGATAACATGAATAGACAGACATACAGGAATTTGGTCCCTAGAAACATTACAGTCCCTCATTTTAATAACCCCCCACTTGCTAGACCACACAGGGCAAGGATTGTAACCGAGTACAAAGACAAGAAACCATTGACACCATTTTTGGCCTTCCGTGTCTCAAGACATGAACCATATCGAACATGTGTGGAATGCAATTGATAGATTTTGAAAAGCCCGAAGATTTTGAAAAGCCGAAGATTTTGAAAAGCCGTAGATTTTGAAAAGCCGAAGTTTTGGAAAAGCCGAAGATTTGGAAATGCCGAATATTTTGAAAAGCCGTAGATTTTGAAAAGTCGAAGATTTTGAAAAGCCGAAGATTTTAAAAAGCCGAAGATTGTAAAATTTATAATAATCGGCTGGATTGTAAAAGCCGAAGATTTTGAAAAGCCGAAGATTTTGAAAAGCCGTAGATTTTGAAAAGCCGAAGATTTTGAAAAGCCTAAGAATTTGAAAAGCCGAAGATTTTGAAAAGCCGTAGATTTTGAAAAGTCGAAGTTTTGGAAAAGCCGAAGATTTTGAAATGCCGAAGATTTTGAAAAGCCGTTGATTTTGAAAAGCCGAAGATTTGGAAATGCCGAAGATTTTGAAAAGCGATTTTGAAAAGCCGAAGATTTTGAAAAGCCGAAGATTGTAGAATTTATAATAATCGGCGGGATTGTAAGAGCCGAAGATTTATTTGTATCCGTGTATTTTTAAAGGAAAAATTATAATATTCGGGGGGTTCACTGTGGCTTTCAATAATATTTAAATCTTTTAAGTTATTCTTGCAATGAAGGCAACTTTATATGTTAAAAGAGCTCTTATTCTATTATGTTTTCTAAAAGTCTACCACCAAAACTGCCAACTTATCTATAATGCTTTATTATATCCAATAAAAACAGGCAAACATTAGAAAAAGTATGAATGGGTTTTATGTTTAGCTTTTTGTTTGCTGGTGAAATTTTAGGGAAAATAAATCTTAATTACAAACCGTTTGTTGCAACGGTTTCTATCAACGGTTTGTTGTAAGCATAATCGAGTACACACAATATCGTTTGTTATGAATAGATATCATATCTACATGAAAGTTATACCAAGTTGTAGCTTCAAATCTTCCAAATACTTTATATAAGGATTCATTAAACATACATTGACATAAAGGGCATATATTAATTAATTTCAAAAGTTTAATGACGGCTCCTAGTTCGTACTACGGTTGGTACGGTAGCAAATCAGGAAACCTCTACTTGGCTGATGATACATGTACCACTAAGTACAAAATGTCCACCAACAGAAGATACGTGTTAAACTGTACATTTTTGTGAAGTTAGAATTATTATGACATTTTTTATTACTTGCCTTCCTCGGAATATACTCTTTCGCAATATTTACACCTTTCCCTTGTTCTCCAGCGTTTGCATACAATTCATCAGAAGAATTGAGTTTTGACAATTTATCGGAGTTCTCATATACAGTCCCTGTAAAAAAAACAGATTTACAGTTTATATTATCAGTATAAAGTAGAATTGATGAATGAAGCTAATTTATAGAGATAAAAGCGTATAATTTCTGATATCCGTGCCCCATTAACTGGTATACACAAATAAAGCAAGATGAATGCAAATGAATATATTAATATTGCAGAATTCGAGATACAAAATAAGATGTTTGCTAGAATAACAAATGGCTCATTTTTCTATGTTGTGTTTTGTAGTCTCTTGTTTTCGTTTTTTTTTAGCAATAGTTTTGTCAGTCTCTGTCGACTTGTGAGTCTAAATTATCCTTTTAGAGTAATCTCCTTTTTTCACAAAAGTACCTTTCATGCATATTCGAATGGCAAATTCTCACTACAGCTAAATACTCTTGAATGGTGTGTCGTAGGTAGATCTTCAAATAAGTTACTAAGATGTAAATATGTTTAAAACTATGACAATGGCCATATTCCTGACTTGGTACAGGACATTTTTAAAGGAAAAGATGGTGGGTTGAACCTGGTTTTGTGGCATGCCTAACCTCCCTCTTTTATGGCCATGTGAAATATGACATTAAAATGACAACACAACATTACAGGACTACAATATAAATAAATAGGAGAACATGATTGACACAGAAACACACGATAATAGCTAACAAAAGGCACCAGGTTTAAAATTTAATAAGCCAGAAGTGCGTGTTGTCCACACAAGGCTTACTACTGACGCCCAGATACAATAGTTTGAGAGCCAAAACAATTACAAAGTTGAACAGCATCGAGGACCAAAGAGGGCTTCGAAGGTGGTTAAGACAATTTTTTCGCAGAAACTTCTGACGTATATTTGGGCCTAAATATTTGTACATGTATGAGGGTGTGGAGGCAGATATTTGTATTTGTTTTATTTATATTCTCTAAATAATAATTTCCCTCAGTGTTTTCTTTTGTATTCTTTTAATTATTTATTGCTGAAATCTCTTAAATGACCATTAATTTGTTATTTTTTTCTAGTATGTTATATTCCATAAAGTAGATTTACAACGTAAAGACTAGTAAAGAAATCAGGCATAGTAAGAAAACTTGAAATTGCATGAACTAACAGTTACTGCAATAGTGTCTATATATGGACGTTTTTCAATAAAAGCGAGAATTTCAGACCTAAAAAATGGAAAATCAACTTGTCTAAAATTTTATTTCAAGAGATATTATGAAAACCTATATTATAGACATGTTTGTAAACAAAAAGTACAATCTTAAATACTCTTTAAAATGATATTATTTTCATAATTTATGTAGTATTTCGTAGGGGACATTTGTCCACTACGAAACTGCTTCTAAACACACATCTTATTGCAATTTTAAATGTCTCCTATAGACATTCCAGTTTGTTTTACTAGAAATATCTCTTTTTTTCTTTATTGGAGAACCATTTCTAATCAATAACAATTAGACAGTACTTCAAGTATGAAGGTACAACTCATGTTACGTAGTGAACATTTTAATGCGTTTCGTAGTTGACGAAACCGTTTCGAAGTGGACAAAACGTTCGTAGTTGACATCAACCCTATTCTATGTTAATAAAAACATACTAAAAATTACTTGAAAATTACCCTTGTTATTTGTTTTGCACGAATATAATTGAAAAAAGAGTAAAAACAAGATTGCATGGTAGTGGTAGTATCCACTACGAAACGTTTTTCTCCCATACTCGTTTCGTAGGTGACCGTTTCGTAGTGGACATATTCACATGTTTTGCCCCCACAATCCCTATTTTGCAATATTAACATCAAAGCACGTATTAAGCTGTACACTGATATTTTTTCATAATTTTAAAACCAGATACTGAAGGAGATTTGGCCCGTTTCGTAGTGAACATTAACCAAAATACGGTATCACTCTGGTCCATTTGATGTGCTCAATTTTTTTACCAACAATTAAAAAAAAAAAAAGCAATTTAAGAGCAGTTCAGACATGGGGTTAAATTGTTTTGCAAGTCAAGATCTATCTGCCCTGAAATTTCAAGATGAATCGGACAACTGGTTGTTGGGTTGCTGCCGCTGAATTTGAAATTTTTAAGGAAATTTTGCTGTTTTTGGTTATTATCTTGAATATTATTATAGATAGAGATAAACTGTAAACAGCAATAGTGTTGAGCAAAGTAAGATCCACAAATAAGTCAAATGACCAAATAGGTCAGTTGACCCTTTAAGGAGTTATTACCCTTTATAGTCAATTTTCAATAATTTTGTAAATTTTGTAAATTTTTGTAAATTTTAACAAAATATTTTCCTCTGTAACAAATGGGCCACGTTCATTATAAATTGAAGCAAGAATGTTTAGTAAAGTAAGATCTACAAACACATCACCATCACCAAAACACAATTTTGTCATGAATCCATCTGTGTCCTTTGTTTTTAAAAATATGCACATAGACCAAGGTGAGCAAAGATCTTAAGAGCCTCTATTTCTAAATTGGCTAGGACAAGAATTCATATAAGTGTGGATGGATTATACAAAATAAAGAATAATGGCTCTCAATAATGAATAGAGATAAACATACGAAAAAATATAGAATAATAACTTTCCATATATATAGTAGTATTAATATTTATGGAGCAGTAATTTAAGGTTATCCAAACGTTGATTATCGAAATAAATGTAGTACAGAATAATGGAAACTTAATCGCAATAAGTTTAATAGTTGAAAAATGAAGAATTAGCGTTATTTTCATAAGAACAAAGAAAACTGCTATGCACTTAAAAGAATACAAAAATGAAAGATCCCCTACGGACGCTCATATATGTGTGGAGATTTCAATAGTCGATAGGAGAAATGGAAGATTTTATTCCGGGAGTTGTTGATTTACCTGTCCGAGAAGTGATCAGTTTTAAATCCAACATTTATGGAGAAATATTTTGTGATTTTTTGTCAAATATAAATCGTTGTGTATTACAAAAATGTACATAGCAGAAATAATATTAGAAATGATTTAACCTATTTATCAACACGAGGTTCATCAGTTGTCGATTATTGTGTCGTACCATATGAAAAGTTAAATTGTTTTAAGAAATTTGAAGTAGTTAGAGCTAGTGAATTAGCCAACGAAAGTGTTTCTTTTCGGTCAGTTGAACCCATATTTATTCCTGTTACAAACCTGCTCGTGCATTTTTCATTGTTATTCAACGCAAATTTATTTTCTAAGATACCTGGGACGATCTTATTTCACAAAGGATTTCTATTGTCTACTAATTGTACCTCGAACTTATTTACCCAATGTAGGTCTTTAAGTTGAGGTTCAATTCAATAAAAGTTAATCGGGCATGACTAATTAGATACGCCCTCTTAAAATCAGGGGGTCCGAAATAGGATTGGGAAAAACATCCAGCAAAATACCTTAATTTACCATTTCAAGAACTTGTTTGATTCAAAGTGCTTGTGGTTGCTTAAATATCTTCGATCAATAATCAGGCGGTATTTTGTGGAAATAAATAACCTGTACCAAACCGGGAGATGTTGGCTGCAATAGGAATTAATTTATAAAAAAAGTCCATATCTCATTTACTTATAGTGGCCGTTATTGTTTGTAAATTCATGACGTTTTGTATATGACATTCGTCTATCGTGAAGAAAAAAAGGAAGGAGGGCTTTATAACTTACGAGTTCGATCTTTATGGTTCAAATCTATTTTATTACGGCATACGTGTTACCTCTAGCGAACGCTCTGCCTTATTGTAAAAAGTTCCACTCTAAAGGAGTATGTTCGATAAGGTCCTAAAATGGCCCACTTTTTTAGCGTAAATTTCAAATTCGGATTTATTGACCAATATCACGATAAATTATAGCTAATACATTGACTAGATAGGATATAAGCCATTTTGTTTAAAATTCTACGTTTCTGCGTTTCATTATGACGTCACAAGTTGTACTCATATTGATTTTTCACGAAAAAATCAATGAAAATGGGTAAATTTCCAAAGATTATTTGACAGGAAACATAGAGCGCATACGTCGACAACAAAGATCTTTTAAAATAATGTTTGTGAAGACATTTAACATGTCTTATTTGAATATTGGGCTTGTCGACGCCTGCGCTCTATGTTTCCTGGTCCTTTATTTGGTTGAAATCCCGCTGATTTTGTCAAATTTCACCAAAATCCCTTATCTTGACCGTTTTGGAATGTAAAAATCGTTGTGTTAGAATTAAACTTTGACAAAAACAGCTCTGTTTAACTTTTTTTACATGTCTTTAAGGCAACTTAAAACAATTATTGTCTTGTAACCATGAACTTTATAATTGGGGCCAAATATGGCACTTACCGAACTTACTTGCTTCCAATTTGACCCACTTTGAATCTAGTCGTGAATATGCATGACATATTTGCCACTGGACACAAAAGAGCAATAAATTAGTCAGCTTCATTTAGTGATTTATAATAATTTGTCCTCAGTTGATTATAGTCTCAAACAGTTTTCCAATTTTTGAATTTTTATGCGTAAATCTTAGCATTTCTTCCATCATTTTTCTCTTTGCATTTTCTCTTTTATTTTTTAATATTAAACAAACGTTGTCGTAGTACACATCAGTGGTTACATTGTATAATTTCCAGCAAAACTAACAGGGGAGGGACTACATCAGAAAAACAATTTTCATTGAGTGGCAATAACTCATATATTGAAGCATACAATGACGGCTCCCTCATCTAGGTGACAACATTTGCTGTTTGAAGTTTATTTATATGTCAGACTGGTATAATAGTTGTCAAAAAAGGGGGGAAAAATTATAAAAAAAAGGTTGACAACAATTTATAAAAAAGATTCAACTTATTTTGAGGGTTTCATTTTTTTTTATATTGTCTTGCTGATCGGTTTTGTTATGTTTTTTTTTTCATCTACTATTGTTCTAGCAAAAGTCGCAAAAATGTTGTTAAAATCAGCCATGCGACTTATAATTATTTAAAAAGATTAAGCTGACTTTTCTTGTTGTTTACACATTTCAATCATTCAACTCCTGTGTATATCGTCTTTCCCTCTAATGTTTTTTAAGGTTTATGTACCCTTCTGTAGCCATTTTTGTACGAATTTTTCAAACCTCAATTGTATCAAAACTAAAGATATAATAAATAATAGAGATAGGCCATTTAGTACATGTTCCAAGGGGAAACTTGATGCAAAGCATTATTTTTTACTGTTTCATTGCATTTGATAGAAAAAGAGGACTTTGTGGCAAATAAATCAAGATTTTTATAGAAAATCCACAGCCTTTAATACAGAGATTTTTGTTATAGAATTTGAAACATAAATTACTCACTTGATTTTCTATGATGTGCTAGTGTTTATTTTTTACAAAAAGTTCTAAGTAACCTGTAAATTCTAAAACACCTCGTGTTGAGTCACTAAAGTCGAGCGCACACTAAAAGGTGTACTTGATTTTGGCCATATTTATACTTGTCTTAACCAATAACTACATTTATAAACTTGTTTTAAGGAAATCAATGCTAGCACTGCATGCAATAATCCTATATCTATCATTTATCAAATTGCCAAATATGAGAGTACAAGGATAAAGGCTGTGGATTTTCACCAGGCATCTGATATACATTCCTATTATATTTTGATCGGACACAGCTGCGTATTTATATAACCAATAGACCAAACGAACGCACCCATTTAGCAAAGGTATACTGTGGAACGGTAGACGTCTAGAGATGTAAATATTTCTATACCCAAGCAAATCTTGGTTTTGAATAAAAGGAGATAAAGGTATACATTAATGCGACAGCAACCCAAAGACACAGATAAATAAAAATATTTAGAGTCAAAATTCGGTCTTTTTATAGAACATTTCGTATACAGGAAAATAAGCTAAAAGCCGATCCATGACTTAATAATAGTTATACGGAGTTAATTCAATATTTTCCGTCAAATATTATATATCCGAAAAGGCACATTTGATCTACTATTATTTACCGTGAAAGATAATAATCCCAACAATCACAAGTGTTTAAAAAAATTCACCTGCCGTTTTTTTAATTTTGATTGGTGAACATTTAAGAAGTTTTAATATACAATATACTAGCAAAATAAAAACACTTCACTATATAATAAAACGGTAAAATATATAATGATAATGGATGACGACCAGCGGCGAATAAAATTAATATTCAGGACGATTGCGTGAAATATAATAAAAGCATTAACCCCGTTTTTACTAGACTGACAAGCTGAGTCTTTTTTTTTATCGTGTAAGTTCACAAGATATTAGTTCGCAGGAAGAAAAGTCACCCGACCAGGACACATTTCCGACGCTGAGCCGGCCAGTCTGTGCTTTTACTTTATGATGCCACGTGTTAAGCGTTGAAATAGAATACCAAATTAATTAACGTCTTTGTTTGACCCGTTCGGGATTCGAACAAATTTAATGACCTCCCGCTCTCGAGGCGAACGCCCCCACACGATACCAACCAGGGGAGTAGTAGTGATCGGTAGTACAGAATATCATACCAAAAACTAAAGTACAATACACAATACAGTTTCACAGAATTCTCACAGTTACTAAAGCGAGCTAAAAGTATCTAACCTAAATTGGATGCGTGAAATGATATTGTAAACTACACGTAAACATGGATGATCGACTTCAGGGTAGATTTTATGAATCAAATTAAAAACTCTTGCACCTATTGTACAACCTACCTATTGTATCTAAACTTTATGTGTTATAGTCATTAACAGGCATGAAATATTTGCTACTGGACTTAAAGCAAACAACAATCAATCAATGTGATTAATATCTCTGTTACAGTACTAGTACTTGGCACACAAAGACAAGATCTTGTAAAATGCTATAATTTACAATTTTCATTTAAATGGTTGTTTTCTTTTCTTTTTTTTAGGGGGGGGGGGGGTCTCTTCAGTTTATCACATAAATGACTGCTTATTCAAAATTTTTATATATTTATTTTACTATTTTTCTTATCTAATGTCTAGATACGATATTTTTTTGTCAGGCACGGATTAAAATAATAAAGATACAAGTTTTTCCAGGTGTTTTTGCTTCATTTAGACACGAAAAGGGAATAACGGACGACTAAAGTGTTTGTTTTCGTATAATATATTGAACTTGCGAATATATCTCACCCAACACGTTTTGATCGGGACAGTGAAACCTAGTTCAATACGGTTTTATTCATTGAAGTTTGCATGCATAGTTCTTATTTTAAAAAACACAAATAAAGCAAGATCTATTAATTAATTGGACTGAATACACAAAACTAATTATTTTGCATTCGCATGTATCTTAATGTAGGAAAATTACCAAATCAGAAACAAAAGGAACATTTGCCGGATGAATATTGTGAAGGACCTTATGCATCTATGACTGTCCGATTAAAAGTTCTTAAACAAGCTGTTTAAAAAGCTAATTGTTGGAAGAGTTTACTTACTGTTTTCTAAGGTCTGGTCTTTACGATTCTATTTCATGATTACTGACAGATCAAAAACATCAAGTATATATAGCATGAAGTTGTTGGGCATAATAATAATTGGTCAGTTATAAATGAGGTCTGTACGGGGGTTTTGATTGCTGATTTATTAAATAAGAAATCGTTATTTTGAAAAGTTGGCTAAAAAATATAAATTTACTACCTAATTTTGTAAAACTATCATTTGGTGTTATTTAGATGCTATTTTTTTTTATCATAGATAAATAATTATATGATGTAATGCCATTAAATTGTTCCGTTTTCATTTTAATTTGGTAACTGTTAATTGTATATATCAGTCTGAGTACTGTTTAACTATCATTTAAGTTCAACATATTTAGACTCGTCCAGTTCAGGGGAATTAGGTTTCTGCAAGTGCTTTTTATTTACTTTTCATATATTTTTGACGGTTTGTAAGTCAGTAAAAGTTCAATGATTAAGTTAATATTGACATTAAAAGACCTCTTCACAAAAAGGGCTGTTCAAATCCCCTCGCCCTTTGGGCTCGGGGATCTGAACACCCCTTTTTGTTTGGAGGCCTTTTAATAACAATATTAACTTATCATTGAACTTTTACTATTACATAATTCCATATTATGTTGGGAAATAGAAAATTATATGTGTGGTAATATTGAAAAGGAAAATATCAATTTAAAAATTCAAATTGTTCAAAAACGTGTTATATATGATGTAAAAATGTTCCGAAAAGTTGGTTTGAAGATGAAAATGTGATAAATAGTATAAACTCATGTATTAGAGATATAGAAAAAAGTATAGTGATCAAGATGATGTAGCTAATATATGTTGTGAATTTGTTTATACAATGCATATAATGAGATGAATTCCAAACTAAATACAAAAACATAACTTTTGAATTGTTGTACCAACAAAAGACGACGGTTCAAGAAACCGTGGTGGTCCAATGACTTGACTTCAAAGTGGAATGAAACATGTTCGGCCGAGAACCAGTATCTGCGTTGTACGAATAAAAGCAATAAGTCTGCATTGATATGACCCTGTGTTTGAACAAGAGAAAGGATTTTGATAAACAATCTAAACGCTGTTATTGGCACCAATGTCAAGAAGACTCGTTATCTATAAACAATAATGACTCCAAACAATTTTGGCGAAAAATTGTTAACATTGATATAGGCAATGAAAGACAAACGGCCATTCCGAATAGGCCATTCCGAGTGAAATTTGTGCTGTCAGACGTCTCTGTAACAAACAATTTGGACTCAGGTATTGCATAAATGGAAAGATTGTTTTTATAACTTGTTAAATTAGATTAACAACACAGATCCTAAACTGGTAAAAGAAGATTTAAATACATGTATAAAAATATTATTGTTTCTGTTTATAAAGTAATGAAATTACTTTTGATGAAGTTCAAAGAATAATAAAAGTCCAGGTGTAGACTTAAGGTAGCACAATACAAAGATTTTTCATCCCCAATCAGACATCTTTAAACTGATGTAATTCCACTCATCTTTCTTTAAATTTTATAAATGAGGTACCAAAAGAAAGAAAAATGGTTAATCTTTCAAATTCAAAATCCAATACTATTTCTGCCATGTACATTTTTGTAATACACAACAATTTATATTTGACAAAAAATCACAATTTGAAAGATTATATTAAGGCGTATGCTACAATTGATAAGACATTATTGTTTTACAAATAAGCAAATTTAGGTATTAGTACAAAGTTTATGTGTGCTTGTATTCAAATAGAAAATGCTGTGTTCGTGTGAACGACAATACTACTGATTGGTTTAGTGTAAAAAACTGTTTTGAAATAAGGATGTGTTTTATCCACAGTCATATTTAATATTGTCATTAATAAGTTAATTGATGATATAAAAGCATTAAATGTTGGCATAGATATTGACGGTGAAAATGTTGCTATTTCATAATATGCAGATGATCTTGTATTGTTGTCTTAAAATACCGAAGATATACAAAAATTGATTGATGTATGTTTCTAGCTATCAATATTAAGGATAAGTTTTAAATGATTTTTCTATTATAAAGTTATGGCAAAGGCAGTTGCAAAGTCAGCAAATCGGGCATTATGCCTTCTTATTGTCAAATGTAAAGCACATGGTGGCTTTCAACACAATATTTTCAATAAACTGTTTGACACTTTATTTAATGGTCAGTCATCAATTACGGCTCATATATTTTTGGTACGAGTGAGTTGTCCTGCATTTCAGCAGTTCAGAACCGAGCCATGAGATTTTATATGGGAATTGGAAAGTATACCTCCAATGATGCTGTTTCAGGTGACATGGGTTGGAAGCCTTAATATGTTAAACAGTGATCTAACATTTTAAGACACTGGATAAGATGTACAAAATGGATAAAGACAAACTACATTATAAAGTATTTATATGGTCAAGTAGAAAAGTTAGTTATAAAATTAAAAATTAGAGTTATAAAGTTATAGAAATGTTGAAACTTTACAATATGGACAGATTTTGTAATGTATATGACTATATACTGGATAAACATACAATTTATCAGTTAGAAGTTAATATTTTTGTTATTATAAAACTGAAAGGTGTACAAGGCTTGATTCTTATGGTCAAGGAAATAAGTTTAGAACTTATAAATTTAAATATTAATCCTCTACTGAACAGTATATGTTTCAAAATATACCTATTCGATATCGCAGTGCATATGCTAAATTTAAATGTGTAGTGGCACCTTAATCAAAGTTCTGAAGAACTGAACATCGGATGGCCGCAAGTTCTTGTGGACGGTCCGACAAGCACTTATCTCAAGCAGACACAAATTACATCTCTATACCTGAAAGTGAGGTTAATGTATAGATATAATTCTGGGACAGTTCGTGCGTGGATGATAAATTGATGACAGGGAATTCAACCTGTCAATCTGTATACTGTGGTTTATTGTCATATATGATATTAATACTTGTATATTACAGTTACCTGTATATATAATTTTCAGGCATTGTATATCATTCTATTCTACTATATTGATAATAATGCAGTGCAAGGGTACGGTGGACACTCTTTTGTAATAATTCGATTTTTCTAATAGAATGAATTTGAGAAGGCATTCGTATTTTCTCGCAAACAAATGTTAAATCATCCATGTAGTGTTATCGTTCCTTCAGATTGCAAACGTTCTTGAGATATTCCTCCACGTGCGTTTGCATAGAAATTAATGATTTCTTACTTATATGTATAAACATACAACAACACATTTAAAAATTTTTAATTTACCCTTTAAAAAGTATTTGATGAGTATTAATTGAAAAAATGAATTCACAACAAGCGATAAGGAATGTTAGTTTGCACATTGATGATGTCTACGTATTCATCATGTTTATAGATCGGTTTTAACCCCAAAATGAAAGTTACGTGATGGAAATATAGGCGATAGTTCTGTTGCCAAAGCCTATCATGATATTTTATTGCGATTATACTGTTTATTTCTTTTTATGTACATGTACATGTATCAGTTTATCCTTGAATGTGCATAGTGAGGTTACACTTTTATGTTTTGTGTAAATAACAAAGCTATGTCTCATTCTCAGGTTTCATATTTGTATATACCAGTCTCTCATAGTTCTTTTAACAATGGCACATGCATTTTAATTTTTTGTATTGTGTATTTAATATTATATTGTGTTTATACTCGTATGTATGTGGTGAGACTTTAATAAACTATTGCATCTATGTCCCTGCGTAAAAATCAAATTCTTGTAAAGCATCGGTTGTTAATTATCTACATTTTCTTTACTCAGATGAGTGAAGGTAATTAAACGCTCTTCAATGAATTAGTTGAAACAAATATGAATACTTAATATTTGTATCATTGACTGTGGCTTTATCAACGTCCAGTAGCAATTATTTCATACATGTATACGTTTGTTTTACAACTTAAAATTAGGCCCAACAGGTTAAAATGCAAACTTATGTACACAAGAAACATAATACATGTGTACAATACGTTGGGAAAGGTAGATAATAATAATAATATATAAGTATATACTAGATTATTGACCAAAGTTACCGTTATTTTTGCAACTCACAGGATTGCTTTATTCAGCCAACAACTCTAGACAAAATGTTTTTTTTGTGTAAACTACAATATTTTAAAGTACAGATTTTGCGTCAAGCTTAGTAAAATTAGGATGATTGGTTTCAACTGCATGCATTCAACATGGAATTTCTAGTGGTTTGCCGATGAAGGCAAAAAGTGTTCCTAATAATCTAAAATTTGGCGTGCTTTATACGCTCTATTTTCTCTTTGATTTTTTTTTAAATAAGCCTATTTTAATTTTCAAGTTATGGTCATTTATACGGAATTTTATTAAAAGCTGACGATTGTTTATTTAGTTTAAATTGTGCATTTAGATTTTTGAACATAAACCACTCTGGACATTTTCCTAAACGCTATAACACCTATATAGTTGTTGCCTGTCACAATATCTATAAATGGGTATACAATTAACTTAAATTGGTCGACCCCCTTGATCTCATTTTGTCAATTTCACTATTTCAGTTTTTTAACCTTAACGTCTCGAACATATATATATAAACCACTCTGGGGATTTTCCTTAACGATGTGCCAATGTCTCCTCTATAACATCTATATAGTCGTTGCCCGTCACAATCTCTATAAATTGATAACTATCCCCTTTTTTCATGTTGTGTACTTTACAATGTTAGTTTTTTTAACGTAACTTTCAGATTTTTGAACATAAACTACTCTTGTGATGTTTCTAAACGATAAGCCAATGTATCTTCTACAACATATATATAGTCCTTTCCCGTCACAATCTCTATAAATTGATCTAAAATAAACGGAAATTGGCCTAACCCCTAATTTAATTTGTCAATTTCACAATGTTATTTTTTTTAATGTAACTTCAGAATGTTAATTTTTCACTATTACATCAGATTTTCGAACATAAACCTCTCTGGAGATTTTCCTTAACAATGCACCAATGTCTCCTTTTCAACATCTATATAGTCGTTGCCCGTCACAATCTCTATAAATTGGTCCAAAATAAACTTAAATTGCCCCCCCCCCCCCCTAATTTCATTTTGTAAACGTCACAAAGTTTTTTACCGTAACGTCAGATTTTCGAACATAAACCACGCTTAATCTCATTTTGTCAATTTCATTTTTTTAATTGTAGAACCTGGGGTCAAAAGTCGGTAATATGAAAAAGTCCTTGAAGGTCTCTATAACTGTTCGCTAGTTAGAAAAAAAAACGTGATTGTATTATGTGAAAATGTGGTTTTAGTAATACCTCTTATTGTTTGCTGGCTAATTGTTCGCTACAATTACGCTTGCTTGAGTCAAGTCTAGTTTTCAAGTTTAATTTGTTCCGGATCGACTGTATGTCCAGTGCATAATTTATTATGCATATTCAGGACGAATACTCAACAAAATAATTGATACATGTACATTTTACTATTACTGCAAAAAGATTAAGACTTAGTTAACCCTGAGATATATAATAATTCTACACTGTCCACTCAGATGGTGTTATTGCACTGACTGTCGATTAAGCATGAGACTTGTCATTTTTACAGAAAGTTAACTATACCTATTCAAATAAAGATGATTTAGATAATTTTGATAATTTGGTTTTATTTCTTTTGTGAGAAGACATGACGCTAGCATGACTCGTATGTCTATAGGTTGCATTTCTGTAAATATTGACAATGCAATTTCCCATAGGAACTCCTTTTACGGCTAAAACTGTACCACTTTTACTATGAAGTTTTGAAAAAAATCTTATCCTAGAATTGAAAGTTCATTTGCACCACAATTTTTTTCAAAGGTCAAAATATAGGGCTGTGCGGCATATTTTCAACGTTTATATGCCCCGAACTTCTCAGAGTTGAAACTTACACTTATTTTCTTAACTACCCCTACCTCGAATGAAAGGTTACCACAGATTTCAATGTAAACAATAAGCACGTGTTTATTTACTGGTAACATTCCCCAGTTCTGTCTCTGCGATATGGAACACAGAGAGCATAACTGGGAACCAGTATGTAAACAAAATTAATTTTCTATGAATATTCTATTTCTCCCCAAAAGAGGCGTGTTGTCAGAAACAGCTGTATTTACAAAGTGCAACCTATACAGACATTTATTCAAATAGAAAACTCTCTAAAATCAGTTTTTCTCACATTATGACTCATTTATCAGAATTATAGTCTTAAAGAAATCACTGTGGATACTCTAAGTTTTTCTTTACTATACATTTTATACCCCCTCCCCTGTAGCAATTTTTTTTAAAGAATTTGAAAATAAGACTTTAATTATTGCCAGCTTACCCTTTTTACATATTTTCTGATAAAAAATGCCTAGAACCTGATTAAAACTGTTTTGATAACATATTGAAAGCATATCAGAATATTATAAATGTAATGTTTAGCAGTCAATCATCACAACATTCAAGATTATATAAAGTATCCAATCCAGCCTCTGTCTCCAGTCCACATCTTACTGTATACCTATTTGTCAATTAAAGAACACATTTTCTGCCTCAAATGGTCAATTTAGAATTCTTGTCACAACAGTATCATCTGTAACCATATATCTGACACAATTTAGCTACTATATATACTAGAAGTGTTCAAACAAAGCCATATTTGCAATAGTTGTATGTATGCAGATACCAGTCTGAGATATAAATTCACTTAAAATGTTGTAGAGATGACTGCTAACATCTGATTTTTGCATAACTTCCAAACATAGTTATTGTTTCTATATCAAGAACATTAAAATCAGAAAATCATACCATTTACAAGTTAAATTATTTGTTTTATGACCCAGGGGGTAGGCAATTTTCTATGTTTTTTGCCCCTGGGGCCTCAAATTTCCTAAATCATTCTGCTGTTTCTAGCAATATGAAATATTTAGTACATATTCAGGATAGAACACACTATTGTAAGTTTTCTTGAGATATTTTTGTTTTTCTAGCTTGTATTTGTTATGCCGTGGTGACAAAAAAGAAGAATTAGGTGTTGCGGCTTAATTTTGGGTTATCGAAAGGACACAAATACTCCATAAATAATATTCAGGAAGGATCTATGAGTTTCAATGACTGCGAAGAGTAAATATAAGCACTTTTTAACAATTTAACTTACAAATATGCAAATGTTATGAATTAATTTTGTATCAAGGACTTTAAGTAAACTATGCATACTGTAATCTGTGAATTTATGCTGAGTCATCATATCTAAGGCCCAGGATTCTATCAATCTTCATTAAATATTTATAAAACTTCATATTTGAGTTAATTTCTTTAAAATCTGTGAAATAAAGCAAATTTGGTTAAATTCTGAATGTTCCCCTTTTTCACCCTATATAGGTTGCATTTCTGTAAATATTGACAATGCAATTTCCCATAGGAACTCCTTTTACGACTAAAACTGTACCACTTTTACTATGAAGTTTTGAAAAAAATCTTATCCTAGAATTGAAAGTTCATTTGCACCACAATTTTTTTCAAAGGTCAAAATATAGGGCTGTGCGGCATATTTTCAACGTTTATATGCCCCGAACTTCTCAGAGTTGAAACTTACACTTATTTTCTTAACTACCCCTACCTCGAATGAAAGGTTACCACAGATTTCAATGTAAACAATAAGCACGTGTTTATTTACTGGTAACATTCCCCAGTTCTGTCTCTGCGATATGGAACACAGAGAGCATAACTGGGAACCAGTATGTAAACAAAATTAATTTTCTATGAATATTCTATTTCTCCCCAAAAGAGGCGTGTTGTCAGAAACAGCTGTATTTACAAAGTGCAACCTATAGTATGTACAACACGCATTGTACTTTTCTTAATATTATGATGCATTTTTTTAATTTCATGTATGTAACCAAACCCGAGGAGGTAAAACTTTATGCATATAGAAAGATTAATCTGCACAAAGCAAGGGAAAAAAATAAGTTTTGAATTTTCTTTACTCAAAGTCTCTATATTAGCAGAAGATTAAATTTTGAAATCACAGAATATTTCATATTGCAGTATGACATGTTATCATTGTTGAAGGCCGTAAAATGAGTCTGTAGGATTTTTGTTTATTTTAAATCATGCCACATCTACTTATTTCAAATCTGATGGATTAGTGTCTGATTTGAAATCATGCCACTTCCCTTTTTTATATCTAAATTTCTTGTCACAAGACTTCTGCATGCCAAGATCATGTTTTAATTGAACACTTGAACACCTGAATGGCAATAGTATATATACATTGGATTTAACATACAGCTCAATCATTTAAAATCTTGGACGTCAGCATAATTTGATCATAATATAATCAGTATGTTATGACACAGGCCTCTGCAGGTCTAGAGCTTAATTTCAGATCAATTTGATTTTGGCAAAATCAATTTGCGCCAATTACTGTTTTGAAAAGGTATCAATTGCGCCACTGAATGGAATTAAATTGCGCCATATTTACCTGTATATCTCATACATGTAACTGTACTATTGTTAACCTTTCTACTTTAGATTAAACTATAAACACTCATTAAAATTAAGAAACTCACCAATAAATAAATTGTTCAGACCACCAATTAAAAATCCCCATCTGTTCAACCAAATTTTGCAATTTTCTCAGCTTTCTTAATATTTTACCTTAAGTTTAACTTCAAGGAAACTAGGTATATCCTGAATTGTACATGTACCACCTTTCTACATGTCAATTTTCAACCAATGTTTAAAGTCTTATTAGAAATTTCTGATCTTGAAAACACAGGTACTACCAAAATAACTCCCGGTTTTCTGGAAATCTTAAATTAGTGTACTATGTATACGTAGCGCATTAATCCTGAATTTTTAATGCAAACTCATAGACAAGTGAACGGTGGCTCCAATTGGTCTAAATGTATCTTCCTATCACCAAAAGTTTCATTTTTTGCAAATTTGTTGGTTAGTTTAAGTAAACAATGACATCAAGTGCACTTTTTTTTGTCCGAGTAGGCCTACTTTAACATACGTTCTATATTGGAGGGAGTAATTGGTGGTCTGACAATGACAAGAAAAGTTTTTCACACGGAAATATATCTAATACATTTACTGAGATTACTGTTTTAAGCTACATATACCAGTCTCTGGTTTAATGTTGAACATATATATAGATATATTACAGTTTTAATTGTTTATATTAGAGATCACTGTTAAAAATAATAGACAATTCTTATACTTTGTAAAAATATAACACTATAAAGCAATACAAAATGATTTTAAGCTTAAATTGCATAATTATATATATATATATAAAGGTATATTAAAGTGCACATGTATATTTACTGGTAACATTCCCAAGTTATGTCTCTGTGAGATGAAAAACAGAGAGTATAACTGGGAACCAGTATGTAAACAAAATTGTCTATGAATATTCAAGATCTCCCCAAAAGAGGCGTGTTTTGAGAAACAGCTGTATTTACAAAGTGCAACCTAAAAGTATCAAATATCAATTTAAATGTACAATAAATAAGTAGTTATTTCTTTCCATTAATGTTTATGTTCTAATAATATCTAGAAATCTTCGTGATAAATTTTGACACTATTTTAACACCGGTGTCATATGGTATTTTGAACCCCCTAAAAAGTGAACCAGGGGTCAAATTATCATGCGGTAAAATGACCCCGGGGTCATGATACCGCATGGTATTTTGACCCCGGGGTCATTTTTCACATATGGTATTTTGAACACCCCCCCCCCCATTGCGGTATATTGAACCCCCCTGTTTCAGATAAACAGTATTGCAGATAATCTTATTTTCAATAAGTTGGCTATCATTTTTTTGTATTTAAGGTTTTTATTAGGGAGTTCAATATACCGCATGGGGTCAAAATACCATGGCAAAGTAAAAATTTCAAAACATCTTTTCTATCATGTAAAATACATACAAACAACTTATTATTAGAGTATTATCACTATGTAAAGGGGTTAAAATAGCTTGAATTTTTTTAATTCAAGGTCTATCATAGGGGGTTCAATATGCCGCAGGGGGGTCAAAATACCATGGCAAAGTAAAATTTTCAAAACATCTTTTCAATCATGATACATACATACAAACAACTTATTACAGTATTATTACTATGTAAAGGAGTTAGAATAGATTGAATTTTTGAAATTCAAGGTCTATAATAGGGGGTTGAATATACCGCAGGGGGTCAAAATACCATGACAAAGTAAAAATTTCAAAACATATTTTCTATCATGTAAAATACATACAAACAACTTATTATTAGAGTATTATTACTATGTAAAGGGGTTAGAATAGCTTGAATTTTTTTAATTCAAGGTCTATAATAGGGGGTTCATATCCGCATGGGGGTCAAAATACCATGGCAAAGTTAAATTTTCAAAACATCTTTTCAATCATGATACATACATAATAACAACTTATTACAGTATTATAACTATGTAAAGGAGTTCGAATAGCTTGAATTTTTGAAATTCAAGGTCTATAGTAGGGGATTCAATATACCGCAGGGGGTCAAAATACCATGGCAAAGTAAAATTTTCAAAACATCTTTTCCATCATGTTAAATACATATAAAATACTTATTGGAGTACTATAACTATGTTTAGAAGTTAGAATAGCTTGATTTTTTTTTAATTCAAGGTCTATAATAGGGGGTTCAATATGCCGCAGGGGGGTCAAAATACCATGGCAAAGTAAAATTTTCAAAACATCTTTTCAGTCATGATAATACATACAAACAACTTATTACAGTATTATTACTATGTAAAGGAGTTAGAATGGCTTGAATTTTGGAAATTCAAGGTCTATAATAGGGGGTTGAATATACCACAGGGGGGTCAAAATACCATGGCAAAGTAAAAATTTCAAAACATCTTTTCTATCATGTAAAATACATACAAACAACTTATAAGAGTATTATTACTTTGTAAAGGAGTTAAAATAGCTTGAATTTTTTAAATTCAAGTTCTATAGTAGGGGGCTCAATATACCGCAGGTGGGTTAAAATACCATGGCAAAGTAAAAATTTCAAAACATCTTTTTTTATCATGTTAAATACATACCAACAACTTATTACAGTATTATTACTATGTAAAGGGGTTAGAATAGCTTGAATTTTTGAAATTCAAGGTCTATAGTAGGGGGTTCAATATACAGCAGGGGGGTCAAAATACCATGGCAAAGTAAAATTTTCAAAAAATCTTTTCCATCATGTTAAATACATATCAACTATTCATTGGAGTACTATTACTATGTTAAGGAGTTAGAATAGCTAGAAATTTTGAAATTCAAGGTCTATAATAGGGGGTTGAATATAACTACCGCAGGGGGGTCAAAATACCATGGCAAAGTAAAATTATCAAAATGTATTTTCCATCATGTTAAATACATACAAACTACTTATTAGAGTATTATAATAATGTAGAGGTGTTAGTATAGTTTGAATTTTTAAAATTAATGGTCTGTAGTAGACGGTTCAATATACCGCAGGGGTGTCAAAATACCATGACAAAGAAAAATTAAAAAAATATTTTTTCCATCATGTTAAATACATACAAACTACTAATTCATGTACTAGTACTATGTTAAGCAGTTAGAATAGCTTGAATTTTTGAAATTCAAGGTCTTTAGAAGGGGGTTCAATATACCGCAGGTGGGTTAAAATACCATGGCAAAGTTAAAATTTCAAAACATCTTTTTTTATCATGTTAAATACATACAAACAACTTATTACAGTATTATTACTATGTAAAGGGGTTAAAATAGCTTGAATTTTTGAAATTCAAGGTCTATAGTAGGGGGTTCAATATACAGCAGGGGGGTCAAAATACCATGGCAAAGTAAAATTTTCAAAAAATCTTTTCCATCATGTTAAATACATATCAACTACTCATTGGAGTACTATAACTATGTTAAGGAGTTAGAATAGCTAGAAATTTTGAAATTCAAAGTCTATAATAGGGGGTTGAATATAACTACCGCAAGGGGGTCAAAATACTATGGCAAAGTAAAATTTTCAAAATGTTTTTTTCATCATGTTAAATACATACAAACTACTTATTAGAGTATTATAATAATGTAGAGGTGTTAGTATAGGTTGAATTTTTGAAATTCAAGGTCTATAGTAGGGGGTTCAATATACCGCAGGGGGGTCCAAATACCATGGCAAAAAAAAAATTAAAAAAATATATTTTCCATCATGTTAAATACATACAAACTACTAATTCGAGTACTATTACTATGTTAAGCAGTTAGAATAGCTTGAATTTTTGAAATTCAAGTTCTATAGTAGGGGGTTCAATATACCGCAGGTGGGTTAAAATACCATGGCAAAGTTAAAATTTCAAAACATCTTTTTTTATCATGTTAAATACATACAAACAACTTATTACAGTATTATTACTATGTAAAGGGGTTAGAATAGCTTGAATTTTTGAATTTCAAGGTCTATAGTAGGAGGTTCAATATACAGCAGGGGGGGGGGGGGGGGGGTCAAAATACCATGGCAAAGTTAAATTTTCAGAACATCTTTTCCATCATGTTAAATACATACAAACTACTTATTGAAGTACTATTACTATGTTGAGGAGCTAGAAAAGGTAGAATTTTGCCATGGTATTTTGACACCCCTACTGTGGTATATTGAACCCCCTACTCTTGACCTTTAATTTTAAAAGTTCTGGCAATTTGAACTTTTTTATGTAGTTAGAATACACCAATAAGTAGTTTGTATGTATTAAACTTGCTGGAAAAATTATTTGAAAATTTTACTTTTCCATGGTATTTTGACCCCCCTGCGGTATATTGAACCCCTTACTCTAGGCCTTTAATTTAAAAACAAATCTGTCAATTCCAACTCGTTTGTGTAGTTACAAGAAACCAATAAGTAGTCTGTGTTTATTAAATTTGCTGGAAAGATATTTTGAAAATTTTACTTGCCATGGTATTTTGACCCCTTGCAGTATATTGAACCCCTTACTCTAGACCTTTAATTAAAAAAATCTGGCAATTTCAACTTTTTTATATAGTTAGACTACACCAATAAGTAGTTTGTATGTATTAAACTTGCTGGAAAAGATATTTCGAAAAAATTACTTTGCCATGGTATTTTGACACCCCTGTGGTATATTGAACTCCCTACTCTAGACCTTTAATTTAAAAAAATCTAGCAATTTTAACTCTTTTGAGTTAGAATACACCAAAAAGTAGTTTGTATGTATTAAACTTGCTGGAAAAGATATTTTGAAAATTTGACTTTTCCATGTTATTTTGACCCCCTTTTCCATGGTATATTGAACCTTCTACTTTAGACCTTTAATTTTAAAACATGCTTTGGCAATTCTTACTCCTTTATGTAGTTAGAATACACCAATAGGTAGTTTGTATGTATTAAACTTGCTGAAAAGAAATTTGAAAATTTTACTTTGCCATGGTATTTTGACCCTCCTGCGGAATATTGAACCCCCTACTCTAGGCCTTTAATTTCAGAAATTCTGGCAATTGTAACTCTTTTATGTAACCTACCCTTATATATATATATATATATATACATATTTTATAATTAAAAATAATTAAAGCATTCAAGCTACATATGGTCTAGTTATAATGTGTCAATCAGTATTTTGAATGACATTTTGTTGGTAAAGACTTCAGAGCACTTATACCAAGTAAAGGTATTTCTTTTAATTAAGCATTGAAAATGAACCTCTCCTTCTTGTATGAATGATATTTTATCTATGATAAGCTTTAGAATAATGTATAATGTTCTAATAATCATCTAGGGTGAACAAAAAACAGGGGGGTTCAATTTATCATGGGGATTCAATTTTCCATACTGGGGGGGGGGGGGCAATTTGTCATGGGGGTTCAATTTACCATAGCGATATTTTGACCCCCGGAGTCAATTTACCATGGGGTTCAAAATACCATATGACATCGGCACTAAGTTCCAGTTCCGGAAACTTCACAAAGTCTTCTATAAACTGGGACGCCCCAGTACCGCCCTTTCTCGATTTCAAGGGAGACCACATCTCAGTCTTGAAATTGCTGACCTTTCATGGCGTGAAATGTTTGATTTTAGGCACGACTGAACACTATATTTGGTGTTCAAGTATATATATGTTCAGAGTTTTGGCATAGCTTCTTCGGCCTTTTCCCATGTGATCTGGTACTTTTGCATGAACATGTCTTTTGGAAAATTACTAATAAACTTGATACTAAGTCCATCCGTATATTTCGAATAAAATAAAGTGTCAAGTTCACTTTCATTCATAATCGAATTTATATTGTTGTACCAAGTATCCTTATGATTTCGTGAAAACAATAGTCCCAGGAATGTATCGGTGTTGATATTCTTCCCTGGTGCATATTTACAATACGGCCTCAAAGCTTTTTCATACATCATTTTTATATGACAATGATTTCGGATAGAGACTGGAATACATGCCATTTCACTTGTCATCCCTGGTATCGGTGTAAACTTTCCGACTCCTAAGAAAGATCGTATAGCCCTATTTTGCAGTTTTTCAATCCTTCATACGGTTTAAACCCCATACTCTAGCACAGTAGGTTTTAATTGTACGACTGTACTTTCAACAGGTTTAGGGTACGTATCATAATCGAATCCATCTGTACTGTAATATTTCGAAACAAAGGAACTCAAAGCACGACTGCTACCAGTAATGAACTCGTTTACACTGATTGTGTAATCTAACGTTTCTTACACTGTAAAACCTAGGAGCAGAACTGAGATGTATAGTCATAAAATTTAAAATCCGGTAAATTTTAATGGATCCGAATTTCCTGAACATTCGATTTACATAATCCGGAAATTTGAGTCTGTCAAATATAATGGATTTTTAATTTTATATTCACCGGAAGTGACGTTTCGTTAGTAATTGTGGGAAATCATTTCCGAACAAAATGAATATTTCCACACTTCAAATGGATCGTATCTTATTTAAGGTAGCACAATACAAAGATTTTTTTTACTTCCAATCACTAACCTTTGAAATACTGTAACTTTCTTATGAATGCATAGAAAATAATAAAAGAGGTATATATAGATAGATAAAAGATTAATCTTTTAAATGAATGCAATATTTATATTATGCAATCATTATGTAATCAATTATTATGAATTAGTGGCAAAATCTGGGTAAGTTCAGCTCTATCATCTCTTTAACTTTACAGAAAATATTAACGAAATCTTCATAAACACATCATGGTCTTCAAAAGACTGTCTCAGATTGTCTCTATTGTATTACATTCTCTCATCAATCTCTAATTAGTGTAAACATCCTAACCACATAAAAGAAGATAATGTTTAATTAGGTATAAAATTTGTTCTTTACATTCTATCTGAAATTTGAGACACCCTTTTGTAGATAATAGCCATAGGAACAACATATAATAAAATCAACCCTCTAGGAATACCTATGCAGAAGCTAATTTCATTTGAAAGTGGAAATTTGGTGAAAAATATTTAAGACACAGATAACAATATTATTGGTTACATAATTGTCGCATAATACTAACAATTGCATTTATTCGAAAGCGTTATCTGTTAGCTATCCAAAACTACAACTTTTATAAATTTTCAAGCATTATTAAGAAAGTTACAGCATTTTAAAACTTGGGAGTCGGAGTTATAAATTTTTTTTATTGTGCTACCTTAATCTTTTCTTTTGGATATTTTTGAAAATATTTTACATCAATAAGCACAAACTAGAGGCTCTAAAGAGCCTGTGTCGCTCACCTTGGTCTTGTGCATATTAAACAATGGACACGGATAAATTCATGACATAATTGTGTTTTGGTGACAGTGATGTGTTTGTAGATCTTACTTTACTGAACATTCTTGTTGCTACAATTATCTCTATCTATAATGAACTTGGCCCAGTAATTACAGTGGAAAATATTTTCTAAAAATTTACAAAAATTTATGAAAAATGTTAAAAATTAACTATAAAGGGCAATAACTCCTTAAGGGGTCAATTGACTATTTTGGTCATGAAACTTATTTGTAGATCTTATTTTGCTCAACGTTATTGTTGTATACAGTTTATCTCTATCTATAATAATATTCAAGATAATAACAAAAAACGGCAAAATTTCCTTAAAATTACCAATTCAGGACAGTAACCTAACAACGGGTTGTCCGATCCGTGTGAAAACATCAGGGCAGATAGATCTTGACCTGATAAACAATTAAACTCTGTCAGATTTTCTCTTAATGCTTTAGTTTTTGAATTATAAGCCAAAAACTGCATTTTACCCCTATGTTCTATTATTAGCCGTGGCGGCCATTTTGGTTGATTGGCCAGGTCACGCCACACATTTTTTAAACAAGTTACCCCAATGATGATTGTGGCCAAGTTTAGTGTAATTTGGCCCAGTAGTTTCAGAGAAGAAGATTTTTGTAAAAGATTACTAAGATTTACGAAAAAATGGTTAAAAATTGACTATAAAGGGCAATAACTCCTTCAGGGGTCAATTGACCATTTTGGTCATGCTGACTTATTTGTAAATCTTCCTTTCCTGAACATTATTGCTGTTTACAATTTATCTCTATCTATAATAATATTCAAGATAATAACCAAAAACAGCGAAATTTCCTTAAAATTACCAATTCAGGGGCAGCAACCCAACAGCAGGTTGTCCGATTCATCTGAAAATTTCAGGACAGATAGATCTTGACCTGATTAACACTTTTACCGCGTCAGATTTGCTCTAAATGCTTTGGTTTTTGAGTTATAAGCCAAAAACTGCATTTTACCCTTATGTTCTATTTTTAGCCATGGCGGCCATCTTAGTTGGTTAGCCGGGTCACGCCACACATTTTTTAAACAAGATATCACAAAGATGATTGTGGCCAAGGTTGGATTAATTTGGCCCAGTAGTTTCAGAGAAGAAGATTTTTGTAAAAGATTACTAAGATTTACGAAAAATGGTTAAAAATTGACTATAAAGGTCAATAACTCCTAAAGGGGTCAACTGACCATTTTAATAATGTTGACTTATTTGTAAATCTTACTTTGCTGAACATTATTGCTGTTTACAGTTTATCTCTATCTATAATAATATTCAAGATAATAGCCAAAAACAGCAAAAATTCCCTAAAATTACCAGTTCAGGGGCAGCAACCCAATAACGGGTTGTCGGATTCATCTGAAAATTTGAGGGCAGATAGATCTTGACCTGATAAACAATTTTAATCCTGCATTTTACCCCTATGTTCTATTTTTAGCCATGGCGGCCATCTTGGTTGGTTGGCCGGGTCACGCCACACATTTTTTAAACTAGATACCCCAATGATGATTGTGGCCAAGTTTGGTTTAATTTGGCCCAGTAGTTTCAGAGGAGAAGATTTTTGTAAAAGTTAACGACGACGGACGACGGACGACGACGACGGACGACGGACACCAAGTGATGGGAAAAGCTCACTTGGCCCTTCGGGCCAGGTGAGCTCAATAAAAGGTAAGACTTTGTAACTAAGTAAAAATTTCTATTCGGTAATGAAAATTATTTGTCAAAATTAGGTGTCCAAAGTTCCATCCAAAATTTGCTCTCGAACTCCAGACGTAAAAAATGGCTTCAGCGTTATGACGTCGTAGGAAGGCGTCCCAGAAAAAAATAGCCTTGCCAGACGTCATAATTATTTGGACTACGAAGAGATATGACCTTTTTGTAACAGACATGACTTCTAGAGTGAATATAAGTACTTGTAAACAATTTAAATTACAAATATGCATATCTTATGAATTTATTTTGCATTTAGGGCTTTAAGTAAGCTATGCTTACTGTAAACTGCGAATGTATGCTGAGTCATAAGGACCATTTTTGCAATCTTCATAAAATATTTATAAAACATCAATTGAGTTTATTTGATTTAAATCTTTGAGATAAATAAGATTTGGTAAAATTCTGTAGGTTCTCTTTTTGTCAACCAATATACTAACATGTATTCAAATAGAAAACTCTCTAACATACTTTTTTATCAGAAATATAGCCTTAAAGATATCATTGCATATACTCTGAGTTTTCTGTTACAATAATTGTATACCCCACCCCTATTTCATTTTTTATAAATAATTTGAAAACAAGACTTTAATCATTGCCATCTTATTTGCATGTTCCCTGACATGAAATGTCTAGAATCTATTTGAAACTATTCCTAATGTTTAGCAGAAAGCATTTCAGAATACAATTAAAAACCAATTGTTCAAAGAACAATTGAAGGTCTTTCAACTAATAAAGATCTATTTTGATATGAAAATATTAAAATTCAGTTGAAAATGGCAGTTCCTATGGCTTTATGATATATAAATATGAATTTAAAGCAAAGGTCAAAATCTAGAACGTCCAATTAACCTTTGACCTTGACCTCAATTTCAAGGTCATAGACTAAACATCTCGAATCAAAAGACACTAGTTCCTTAATATGTATGGTTCATGAGTAATATCACTTTACGCATAATTCTAAATATAAGAGGGGCGAAAACTCCCGTTTATTGTCTACGCACCCTTGCAACCAAAATTTATAAGTTACGACATGTCGCAACTAACAATTTAGTAAAAATAATTTGTCGATATCTTATAAGGTTAATGAAAATAAGTGAAAATAAGCCAAAATCAAAATTTAGAATTTGATCTTGACCTTTGACCTTGACCTAATTTTCATTTTTTTGGACCAAGGATCTTAAATCAAAAGACCCTAGGTCTCTATCACTTATGGTTTACCAGTTAGAAATGCATATCACCTATATCATATATAAAAGGGGGGATAACTCTCATATGGAGTCTCCGGATAGCTTCGGTCAAAATTATTCAAATCATCTTGAGGATGTAACGAGCAATTTGGTAAAATAAATTTGTCGGTTTCTTATACGGTTGCGAAGCCTTAGAGATAACAAGAAAAACAGTGTTCGGGGAGATAACTCTTACAAGGTAAATGTTTTTGTTACACGGTGTCAGTTTCAGAAGCGTATTAACTGTTCGATATCATATACCATATATCTAAGCGACATCTTGGAAAACAAAAAAACAGTGAAGGAAAAAAAATTTGGCGGAAGAAAAAAAAATAATAATCAGAACAAAAACAATAGGTCTTTCAACTGAAAGGTTGAAAGACCTAATAAATGTATTGTTTAGCAGGAAGTATTTCAAAATACTATAAATGTAATGTTTAGCAGAAATAATGTCAGAAAAGGATAAGCTACATTTACGAATAATACCTTTTTTCAAATCAAATCAATATTGCGATTGAAATGGACAATACATCTGAGCATTAAATCAAATCAAGGCATATATATCTTGATATATATGTCATTTTCAAAATCGTAAATTGATACGATGTAATATAAAGTAAAACGAGTAATATTAAGAAAATATATCTTTGAATGATGCACATAATCAACTTACCTAATTCAATGTCGTTGTAATTCTCTATAAATAGAAGAAAATTAATAATCGTATTTTGCCAAAATATTATTTAATATGAATATGAATATATCAATCAGGACAGTAGGAGTTAATACATTAATAATAAACATACTTCATTTAATTTGAAACACACTGGACAGTATTTTGAATTGTCGTGTAGAAGTGAGCGTAGGGAAATTATGTACATGATAAAACTAATTTAATCATAAAAATGAATATGCCATATAATATGCATTGAGATCACGTGACAGAGTGGACAGTTGTGTTTACGTCCAGAGAGAAAAAACTGAAAGTTATAGTAGTTTTATTGTGATAGTTAACGGATTATAGTGAACAATTTGATATATATAAACAATAAGTGAACTGAAGATGATCCTGAATGAGTTTGAATCGAGTATTATGGTTGGTTTCGATGAAAATCCACTTAGTCAGATTAGAGCCGGTGATTATGTTCAAACAGTAATGGCGCCAAATTCATTGGTCAATATCAACAGTCAGCCCGGTGAATACAAAAGCACTGTGAGTACAATAGCAGTAGTTTACAATACACCAAATTCTGCCCCTACACCTACTCATACACGTAGAAAACGTCGTTTGTCCGAGTCCGATTAGACAGCAAGTAAAAATAAGAAAATAAAAAGTTCAGGGCACCCCCCCCCCCCCCAGGTAGCCTTATCTGACACTGTAACGTTCAACGCTCTTTCAAACATGATAACCAATTTGACCGAAAGCATGAATAATCTTAGTAGTAGACTAGAGAAAAGAATCCGTGCAATAGAAGGAAATGTAGGAAAACCTCTGACAGTCAAGTTTAATACGGTTATAAATGATAGAGTGAAAGGCAAAGTTGACAAACTGAAAGCAGAAATAACAGATGAAGTAAGTGAATATAAAGACACAGTTAAAACCCTTGAAAATTCATATGCTGAAATAGTAACATCAAAGTGTGATAAAACAGACCAAATTCAGAATCTAAATGTTATTGTAAAAAAATCTTCCTGTAGATCAACGTAAAAATTCAGATAAAACCTTCCTGAAATCAAAAGTTTCAATGGATTGAAGCTTGCTTAATATGTTTCTGGTAAGGATGTTGTCAGATAACAAACTTATTCAGGCAGTAATAAACCAGGTATCGTAGTCATTGGAAATGAAAGTCTTGAACTAAAGGAATTGGTTTTACAATCAAAGAAGGTGTTGATGAACTCTTCTAAGTATTCAAGAGTGTACATTAAAAATAATATCCCTTATGAACAAAGAATCAATAACATTAACAACCGTACAATTTTGAGAGCCATGGGCAAAGATGATGATTTTGTTGTTAAATCTGGTCGCATTATTAAAAATTATTACAGTTTAATAACACGTTAATCAACCATGTAAACACTCCTGAAACGGCCAGATAATTAAACGATAGCCCGTAAGCAAAATAGAAACGATATGGATTCACACTCGAAAAACGGCAAATCTTTCGAAAATTCTTCTGATGAATGGCGAAGATATTCCTGAAATAATAGAGCTTTCTTACAAATTGACGAAAAGTACGTATGCTTGACGAATCATACGTAAGACTCGTTTTAGGGATCTTTTATTTTGACATATTGAAATAATAGTCGTAGAACTTCGGACAATTATCCTACATGCATCGACACTTATTAAGTTGGATTTTTCTTGAGATATATTAAGGACTTCGGGACGTACGATAGGTTAAAATATGATACCACTAGATCGGAGGAGATAACACTTCAAATATCCTAAATATAGAGTAGTCAGACGAAAATATTTCCCCTAATAGACTAAAAAACGGCCTCTCCCTCACTCAATTCAATAGTTCAATGTTACACTGTTTAACCTAAAAAAAAATGTCAAAGCAAATACATTGTCTTCTTCCCTTACAGAAAAATAAGAAAAATTAAAATGTCAATTGTTCTTGAACAATTGAGAGGTCTTTCCTTTTCGAAATGTAAAGTACTCCAATAGGCGTAGAATGCATTGAAAAGCTCTAAAACACACACAAAACCGTTAAAAAATGACACAAAAACAACAAATTCGATAATTTGGACATGACCTTGGCTTTTGACCTTGTAACCTTAGTGAAGGTCATTGGTCAACAATGTCATTGTAAAAGACCCCATGGGTCTAGGACTTTTCGTTCAAGGGTTAAAGCTAATTTTACCTTTTCAGAAACCGTTAACGGTGGTTATGCCCTTAAGAATATGTCAAATCCTTTTGGTCAAAATGTAAAAAAGTTGTGCCTCAGTCACCTAAACATTTTTCACTGTTTACCATTTCTGTAAGATAAACCGTTTTTGAGATATCGACTAACAAGTTGAAAGGTCAAAAGTCAAGGTCAACCTAAAAAACCTTTAAAACACATTAAAAATCATCAAAATAAGGTCAAAAACAAATAATTCGCTATCTGGGACATGACCTTGACCTTTGACCTTGTGACCTTTGTCAAGGTCATTAGTCCGAAATGTCATTGCTGAAGACCCCATGGGTCTAGGACCTTTGGTTACGTAGTAAAAGCTGATTTTGTCTTTTCAGAAACCTAAATCAGGGGTTATGCCCCTTACAGAAAGGTCAAATCTCTTCGGTCAAAATGTAACAAAGTTGCGCATTAATGACCCAAACATTTTCCACTATTCGAAACGTCTGTAAGTATAATGGTTTCTGAGATTATCCCATAACAAGGTGTTAGGTCAAAGGTCAAGGTCAACATACAAATTTGACCTTGAGGTATTTTTCAAAGATACATGAATTGATGATGATTGGTGAAAATCCTAGGTGTCTACGACTTACGGTTTTTGAGTTTTGGTGGCCAACCGACACCGGTTAATTTTCATAGGGGCATAACCCTACCAATGAGTCGTTGAATCTTTTCGATCCAAATGTAACGAAGAACCGGGGTCTGGTCCTGAATAAATTTCACCCTTCGGTTTTTTTCTACCTATTATGGTTACGGTGTTGGAACGATAACAAGGTTTTTGGGTTTCGGAGGGATTACTCCGAACCGACAAAATATTTCGACTCACAGGGTGAGTTCCGGATAGGTATTCATGACACCGATACAAAGTGTGAACAAGAAAGCGACATGGTTTACGGTTACGGACGTTTATTTTGTCAAAGTTTGGCGGAACAAAAAGAATAATAATTAAAAACCAATTGTTCAGAGAACAATTGAAAGTCTTTCCACACCAAAGTAATTTGGATAAGAAGGTAGTTTCTTTATGCTGATGCGAAAAATGATGGTTTAATTATCTTTTTGAGTGATATAAGGGAAATAATATGCTACTTCCGGTGAAATGAATGTCACGTCCGGTCTCATATGATAGCTTCTTTCACACTGATTCCAAAAATATATAGTTTCTCTATACTTTTGTATGTAGAATGGGAGATAATTGGCCACTTCCGGTTTGTTGGAAGTTATTTTTAGTCTTCAGTAATCTGTTCATGTATCTATATGACAAATAATATGGATTCTGAGTACTTTTATGTGAAAAAATTGCAAAAATAGCTACTTCCGGTTTCCTAAAGGTCACTTCCGGTAGTCATTTTTCAAGGTCATTTGTCACTTAACCTTTTGTATAAGGTCAAATATCTTTATAATGAACTTAATTGAAGTTATAATCAAATAACTTCATATCAAGACATTTCAGGGGCACCAACTCCTATAAGATGCCATTTAATTGTATAAGACTAAATGTAGCATATCTTCATTACAATAAAGCTGATATTTTGCACTTGTTCTTTTATATGTATCTCTCAAAGTGTCGGAGAAAATGCAAAAACAAGCAAAAGTCACAATTGAGAACTTGACCTTGACCTTTGACCTTGACCTCATTTTCTAAGTTAGGACCTAGGGGACTCAAATAAAAACATTCCAGGGTTATACGGTTAACTGTTTATGAGTTAAATAAACTTACCGACAAATTTATTTTGTAAAGGTAGATAACTCCTATAAAATTTCATCGAATCGTTTCGATCCAAATACGCCAAAAATTACTGAGGATGTAACGAACAATTTGTAAAAAGAATTTTGTCGCTATCTTTTTTTGTTACGGAGGAGATGCACACAGAGGATAAACAGTGAAATGGGAGATAACTCTTACATAGAAAATGGTTCGCCTTAGCAGGGTGAAATTTAAAAGCGCATAAACTATACGATACCATATGAGAAATATCTAAGCGACATATTGCGAAACAAACATTTTGCGAAAGAACAAAATTTGGCGGAAGAAAAAAAAAAAAAAAATAATAATCAGAAGAAAAACAATAAGTCTTTCCACAGAAAAGTGGAAAGACTTAAATATAAATCGATTGCTTTTAAAAAGCAATTGGAGGCGGTCTTTCCCCCCTTTGAAATTGATTGAATGGGGGGGGGGGGGGGGGTGTTTGTTTGTTTCTGTATGGGGTCTATATCATTTTTACCGGAGAAGTTTCATGTTTAGTTTGGAAAGTTTTTATTTTATTTTAGGTACAGCGCGCGCGCCAGATTGAGGAGACATCACGTGACGCGGGTTTATAATAACGAAAACTTTTTATTTCTCTTTAGGTGGGGACGTTGAACAGACAACATGTATAGAGACAGAATGTACACAATGTAATTTCTTTTGTCATTGTAGGAAATTGACATTTTGATCACAGTTCACAAGCAGTGCATGTTTTGGATTTAATCGATCCGGTGTAACTTTAATACACATTTAAGGATTATTTTCTGATAATGTACATTTTTCAGCACCTGTTTGTAACACAGATTAGTATTTCAATCTCGGAGCGGACATTTTATTGTAGGTTTTTACTGAGATTTACGGACCTAGCAAGCGATTTTTACAGCATTGCCATTTCTTTTCTCTAGGAAAAGTCTTGAGAGATATCTGCACCAGGTTTTTTTATGAACCTTTAGTACATGTATGCCCTGCTGCCGGCAAATTTTCAGGTCGATTGGACTTGTAGTTTCAGAGAAAATGTGGATTTTTTTTCTTTTGAAACAAGCGAAAAAAAACAAATGAGAACTTGGACCCCGTATTAAACACGCATAACGGAAGCATACATACAATGATTGATTGATTGGTTGGTTGGTTGGTTGGTTGGTTGATTGATTGATTGATTGATTGATTGATTGATTGATTGATTGATTGGGTAATTGGTTGGTTGATTAAACACGTTGGATAGGGTCAAATTAAACAGCGAAAAAGAAACAAAAAAGATCTTGTTTAAACACATGAGACAGAAAATTGCATGCACTGATTGATTGATTGATTGATTGATTGATTGGTTGATTGATTGATTGATTAAACACGTTAGATAGGGCATTTGAAACAGCGAAAAAGAAACAAAAAATATCTTGATTAAACACATGAGACAGAAACATTCATGCACTGATTGATTGATTGGTTGGTTGGTTGGTTGGTTCGTTGGTTAAACATGTTGATTGGTTGATTAAACATGTTGGTTGGTTGGTTAAACAAGAAGGAAAAAGAAGCAAATGAGATCTTGGACTCCATATTAAACACATGAGACGGAAACATGCACTGATTGATTGATTGATTGATTGATTGATTGATTGATTGATTGATTGATTGATTGATTGATTGATTGGTTGGTTGGTTGGTTGCTTGGTTGGAATTCAAACACACATAAAACTCTTTAAATAGTGCCAAAATCACATAATTTGCCTCTTAGTACATGACCTTGACCTTTGACCTTTCGACCCTCGTCAAGGTCATTGCTCCACAATGTCATTGCAAAAGACCCTATGGGTCAAGGACCTTTTGTTTAAGAGTTTTGCCTAATAATGGCTTTTTATAAACCATAAATGGGGGTTATGTCCCTTACATAATGGTAAAACCAATACAGTCATAACGTAACAAAGTTGCCCTTTGAAGTACCAAGCATTTTTCACTACTTAAATTTTCTGTATCTATAACCATTCCAAAGTCATAGGGAAATCTAAAATACGACCTTGACCTTTGACCTTGACCTAATTTTCATTTTTTTGGACCAAGGACCTCAAATCAAAAGATCCTAGGTCTCTATCACTTATGGTGTTCCAGTTGAAAATACATTTCAAAATTTCAAATACAAAAAGGGAAATAACTCTCATATGGAGCGTTCATATTGCTTCGGTCGAAATTGGATAAATCAGGCGAAGGATATAACGAGCAATTTTATAAAATAAATTTGTCGTAATCTTTTACGGTTGCGAAGGAGTTGTGATCACAAGGAAAACAGTGTTTGGGGAGAAAACTCCTACAAAGAAAAGTTTTCGGTTACGCAGGGTAAATTTCAAAAGCGCATAAACTGTTCAATATCATATACCAAATATCTAAGCGACATATTGCGAAACAAATGTTCATCGCAAGAACAAAATTTGGCGGAAGAAAAAAAATAAATTAAAAACCAATTGTTCAGAGAACAATTGAAGGTCTTTCCATCAAAACAATGTATTTTGATATGAAAGTTGTGAAACTAAGTTTAAAATGTCATTTCAATCGTCAAATGATAGCTTCTAGTACGCTGATTCCAAAAATATTTGGTTTCCATACATTTTTTTTTAAATAAGGGAGATAATTTGTTACTTCCGGTTTGAAAAATGTTACTTACGATTATATTTGAATATTTACTTGACACTGATTCCAAAAATATCTGGTTCTATATACTTTTATATTAATAAAGTACAAAAAATAGCTACTTCCGGTTTACAAAAGGTCACTTCCGGTTGTTTCTTTCAAGGTTAAATGTTTGATACCCTTTTCCAAAAGTTTCATAGCTTTATCATGTATACATATAAAATAAAACCAAAGGTCAAAATCTAGAACGTCAAATTAAGCTATCACCTTGAGATCAATTTCAAGGTCATGAACTAAGGATCTCAAATCAAAAGACCATAGGTCTTAATTATATTTGGTTAATGACTTATATCACCAAACACGTATTTTTAAATACAAGAGGGGAGAAAACTCCCTTTTACGTTCAACGTGCCCTTGCAATAAAAATTTATGTGTTACGACATGTCGCAACTAACAATTTAGTAAAAATAATTTGTTGATATCTTATACGGTCTTTGGATATAAGTAAAAATAAGCCAAATTCAAATATTAGAATATGACCTTGACCTTTGACCTTATTTTCATTTTTTTGGACCAAGGACCTCATATCAAAAGATCCTAGGTCTCTATCACTTATGGTTTATAAGATAGAAATGCATATCACTTATATCAGATGCATAAGGGGACATAACTCTCATATGGAGCGGTCATATTGCTTCGGTCAAAATAGAACAAATCATGCAAAGGATATAACGAGCAATTTTGTAAAATAAATTTGTCGTTATCTTTTACGGTTGCGAAGGAGTTGTGAGCACAAGGAAAACAGTGTTTGGGGAGATAACTCCTACAAAGAAAAGTATTCGGTAACGCAGGGTAAATTTCAAAAGCGCATAAACATTCAATATTTTGAATAAAATGTGGACATGCTGGCACTATAAATTGATGCGAACAACATTGTGTGGTCATTGTTTTCCAATACTGCTGTAACTTGTATATTACAGTCCCTCTTGACCTATAATTATAACTGAATTACTGTGCAGCTATATAGATTTGCAGAAAGAAAGAGCAAATAACGTCAGTTTACTAGATTGATGCGGTCAAACGATTTTTGTTAAACAGGTCCGTCCGAGGTACGAAAACTACTCGTAAACAGATATCCCATTTGTTTACGATTCAATAGTTTGAATAAAAAGAGGACATGCTACATTGTAGTACTATAAAATTGTATAAAAACTTGGAACAGGCACATACATGCAGAATATGGCGGGGTTAAACATATTCTCATGCCGAAGAAAAATCTGAAATAAAACCGGCAAAATAATAAACTCTTTGTGATATTAATCGCTATTTTGTCGAAGCCTTTATATTTATTTCTTAAAACTTATAAATCAATTCTAGCCGTGGAATTTATAAATCAATTTTAGCCGTAGGATTTATAAATCAATTCTAGTCGTAGAATTTGTAATCAATTCTAACCGCAGAACTGTTCTTGAAAGATTTGGTCAGTTCTAGGTAGCACTGTCTTAAACTGTTCTAGGGTAGATCTAGAACTGTCAGGATCAGTTCTAGGTAGAACTGTCCAAATCAGTTCTAGGTAGACCTGACCAAATCAGTTCTAGGTTAGAACAGTTCTAGCAAGAACTGACACTAAAAGGTGTCAGGCTTACAGTTCTACGTACTGTCCTAGAACAGTTCTCTAGACAGATTCTGACAGATTTAATGAGAGGTTAGAAGTGATCTCCAATGTATCTTGGCATTGCACAAGGTCGTGTTTTTCTTTGACTGTTTACGATGTCATAAAATTAAATCTATCGGATGTTAGATATGTACTGATTGATAATTTAGTCGTAGAAATTTGATGTTCAGTGGTTGACATTTGTTGATGTGGTTCATAAGTGTTGCTCGTTTTTATACAGATTAGACCGTTAGTTGACCGTTTGAATAGTTTTACACTAGTAATTTTTGGAGTACTTTAAAGCTTGCTGTTCGGTGTGAGTCAAGGCGCTTCGTGTTGAAGACATACTTTGATCTAAAATGATTTACCTATATAAATTGTGACTTGGATGGAAATTTGTCTCATTGGCACTCATACCACATCTTCTTATGTCTATTGGATGTATGATTTTGTTATTATATGTTTTCGGTTGAGAACTAGCTGTCAGAAACTGTGAGTATTCTAAGATATGTACCTAGTGTTTCTTTGGTGTTGGTATTTACAATACATATACCGGCCACATCTAATGAGAGTTTTTGTTAGATGTATTTCGATTTGTATCCATCTGATTAGTTAAATCTTTTTTCAACTGATTTTTTTAGTTCTTTCTTATGTTGTACTGGTAACATGTTTAACCCCTCCAAATTCTATACTCATGCCCCTGTCCCAATTCAGGAGCCTGTAAATAATTGGTTGCTGCTTGTTGCTGTGTACAAAATGTAACATATTTGTTTTTCTATATTTTATTGGCACATTAATTAGCCGTTAGTTTTCTCGACTAAAGTGTATTACTTTTATCATTTCGGGGCTACCTCTGCGGTATTGGCCTGTTCGTTGATAAGGGACGACCGGTAACTTTTAGTTGTTGATTTCTGTGTACTTCGTAACGAATTGTATCATTGACAATATGATCATACCACATCTTCATTTTTCATAAATATTTGTTTTTATTTGTTTCAGTTTGGATCTGTCGGTTATACATGTAAATTCGTTTTTTGGATGCATTAACGTGATTATAGTTATAAGTAGATGCATTAATTGCCAATGTGACAACTAACATTTAAGATCAACGGTCAAAGGTGAAAGATTTTCTTATAAATGTGTATTAATACCGTTTCTTGGTGTCTTTTTCACTTTTTTGTCTTTCCCTTTCTTCTTTTCTAAAAAAAACAACATTTATTGAGGATTATTTACTATTCAATTTGTCAATTTGGTAAGTACTTCGAAACTTCATTGTAATTTTGTACAATTTTGATGTAATGATATGTCAAAAATTTCTTAGGGAATTATTGCATGTTTTTTATTTTTTGGTATTTTGCTGTTTTTATACACTTACAAGTTTACAGCTATCACTCAGTATTTGGAGATCAATTATCGAGAAAGAACGATAATCAACTATTGATATTGGATCTCGAAGGACATCTTATTGATTTAAAACGGTAGTTTCCTCATCTACATTTCAATAACAGAATAAAATGTAATCCAATATGTAATTTTTATGATATAATTCTTATATGATTTGTATATCTATAAAATACTTGAATTGGATTGGTCAATAAGAAATTTTCTCTTGGTTGACACTTCGATAAACTATGTTTCCGAAACTACTTTCGTAATCTATTCATGCGCGATACATACACATCCTGGCAGGGATACTTGGATTTTCAGCAAATTGAGATAAAAAAAAAAAAAATGCATAACAGTTGTTTCTATTCTAATGCATATATAACCAAACAATAATTCCGCGAAATTTCATGAAGGATTTGGCAAATTACGTCATGGCAAAACACGACGTCATACGAATGCAAACTTCTAAAAAAAAGGATTATTTCGTTACGTGTACGCTTCAAATTCGGATAAGATCTCATTAAAATGAAGTGTTGGAGGTAGGTGTTATTTTATTCTAGATTCCGTTGCATTTATCGAACATTTAAGGATTTTAGAAAGTCAATATGGCGTCCATCTTCTTAGTTACGACCTGTCAGTTGTGCATGTGATGGTGATTTTAGTAGCCTTTACACAAAAAAATGTTAATAAAAAATGTAGACTATTTGAATTCAGAATTATAAGGACTAAACACATTTGGTCTAGAGGTTATTGATGTGTAAACCGGGGTTCTTACTCAAAAACTTTACATAAAAGTCCATCAGACTTTAATTCAGTTTGTTAGTTAATATCCCCGGTTTACACATCAATAACCTCTAGACAAAATGTGTGTAATCCTATAACTGTATAATGAATGTACTAAATTACTACACATTTTCTCTGATTTATTTTTAATTTATATTACTGTAACAGTTTTAATTGGATTGCTCGAGGGTATAAATCGTTTTTTTTTAAATATAGGATTTTCCTATGTTGGAACACAGTCTGTATCTAGATCAATTTTTCTTTTTTTGTGTAATGGTAACAATATTGATATTGGTTCCCAATACATATATTTAGGTTTATTGTTTACTGAGCATTTTAAAAGAGGGACGAAAGATACCAAAGGGACAGTCAAACTCATAAATCTAAAACAAACTGACAACGCCATGGCTAAAAATGAAAAAGACAAACAGAAAAACAATAGTACACATGACACAACATAGAAAACTAAAGAATAAACAATACGAACCCCACCAAAAACTAGAGGTGATCGCAGGTGCTCCGGAAGGGTAAGCAGATCCTGCTCAACATGTGGCACCCGTCGTGTTGCTTATGTGATTACAAATCCGGTAAATAGTCTAATTCGGTAGGTCACATTCATGAAAGGGAAGGGGATTGTAGTTACGACGTAAGGAACATATCCGATATCATTTGTGAAACGGTTATTCCATAACGGTCAACCAACTCGTGATGGCGTCCGTAAAATTTACGAAAGGATGATTTCAACTTCACCATTTGGAACTCTTGGTTTAATAGCTTCCTTGTGAGCAGTAACCCTCTATCAAGAAAGTCATGATAGGAAATGCAAGCACGCGAATATCGTATCAATTGGGAGATATATACCCCGTATGCAATTGCTGCTGGAATGTTGCTACTTAGAAATGGTTTCCTCTATATGGGGAACACGTGATTTTTCATGTATAAATAGTATAAAAAATAGAGCCATGCGTTTTTTTCATGGGTGAAGGAAAGTACACGCCTAATATGTCTTTGTATTGTGACATGGGCTGGATGCCATGTAAAATCAAACAGTGGACTAGTGTTTTTAGAAATTGGACACGTTTTAATAATATGAATGATGATAGAGTAAATAAAAAAGTGCTTATATGGGGTAACACATGTAAAAAAAGTAAAACATTGACATTTTAGAGTTAAAAATAAGTTTTAGGAACTTGATATGGAATATTTGTGTAATGGTGCTATTTTGAAATACGGATTTAATTAAGAATGTTGAAAATGTATGTTTTGAAAAATTTAAGAAAGAATGGTATGACAAGATTATGTCAGATGATAAAAATAAATTACGTACATATAGAACTCAAGGTTCACAAATGTATATGGCGTAGAAAATTATTTAATTTTTAATATACCAGGTAGATACAGGAGTGATTTAGCAAAATTTAGATATGGTGTAGCACCTATCATAATTGAAACTGGTCATTATGAAAATATTTATATTGAAAATAGATTATATTTTAACTGTACTGATGACGTTGAAGATGAAAAACGTATTGTGTTAAACTGTCCTGTATATTCAGATATTCGTCATGTTATTTTAACCATGGTAGTATTGTTGATGAGATTGTTTTTTTACATATGTCTGATAATGAAAAATTTATATTTCTTTTTACAAATGAAAATATGGTATTTTATACTGCCAAAATCTGCTATGAAATTTTAATAAAGCGAAAATGTATTTTATATTCATGATAGTTGACTTGTATTTGTATTATCATTTAAGAAAAATTATTTTCTAGTCTCTCATAACTCTATAGAGTGGCTCTTGTTGTTAAGTTGTGTTTTTAAAAAACTGTATATTTTATATGTTACAAGCCGTGAGACTTTAATCAAGTATTTGTCTTGTCTTGTCTATGTTTTCTATAAATGAATGTTATCATATACTTAATAGAAGAAAAAAATAAACAAATGAGGTCAACATTCATTTAAGCTCAGAATCCGCCTTCGAAAAATGCATGCATTTTTGTTAAGGAACTTTTTTCTGTTAGACTAATAGGAGGTAATATCGAAATAAAAAAAAACTTAATTACAAATATCGCTTAAATCTTACAATTGTTAAGTTCAAGTACAGCTTAATTGTAAATAATAATAAAAAATATAGATCACCGACGAGTTAAAAAAGAGAGCCTAATTTTAATGTTAAATGAAATGGCATGTTTGTACCAACGGGAGATTTGGAGCTTTTTCAATGATATAAGCATTTTAAGTCAGGGGCCAAAATCGAATCGATTTTTTGTTGTTGAATTTTGTACCATATCATAAAGTAACAATTAATAGTGTAACAAATAAAATTTATAATGAAAAAAAAACAATGTTTAACTTTTTCTGAAATTTTGTACCCTCGAGCCTCCTTAACTTGGCAGATTGCAAAACAATGAGACCATCTTACAATCTCATTAAAATCCGATGTTCTGATAGTGGAGGGTAGCGTATCAGAACATCGGATTTTAATGAGATTGACCATCTTACATTTTAATATTCAGGCTATTTCTGATTTTAGCGATCAATATTTTTTATAAAATTAGTTTTTTTTGCCATATAACTTTTAGGCGTTCAAATTAGTCTGCATAATTCACTCTGGCTGTTTTATCAAATTAACGAAATTTAAGGTTACATGTAGCTTGTGGATCAGTTGTTTTACATGTTTTAAATGTGCAGATGATTTGTCAAAACTTAATAACGCCTTGAAAAGTCCGAAATATTATATGGGGAAATAAACATTTTGACAAATATCATTTCCCTATTCTATATTTTCTGCCTTTTGATAGTATAACAGATGTTTTCACGTTAAATCGTGTTTGTTGTATTCACGATCAGTTACCAAATAGTACACGATTCATTTTAATACATTTGTAACTTATTATATCACGATTGTTCTCTCTCCATAGTTCGCACAATTTGGATCTGTGACCACGAGTTTTAAGGCAATTTCTGTCTATGTTTTGGTTATGTCAGCGGTACTTTTGGAACCAAATATATATATAATGTTTAAATTTTATTCGGTTAAAATCAATAATGGGAAAAATAAAATTTGAAAACCAACCCTGAATAGGTTTTTCGACTTGAGAATAGACTGGTCCTTGGTCGTTATTATCATTGTGTGTCATGTTCTCCCTGTGTTGCTTTTTCTTATTGACTACGCCATACAACGGTCCAACTTCGGCATTTGTAACTTCCCCTGATGTCACATATAATGGGTTTGTCTTTAAACCTTCAATAAAAGAAAATAAACACAAGATATAAAAAATCAGTGCTTTTACGGTCGTGACACATTGTAAGAGATAAATAACAATGGAGTCAAATCATGATGGCTTATTAGTGTTCAACGACCAGTGACAAATATCACATCTATGTCAAAAGAAAAAAATCGTTAATATACTATGAATATTCGTTATGTATTTGTACAACATGGACACTCCAATCAGAAATGATTGATGGGTTTTGTTAACTAGGAAACAATCAACGTAAAAATGTGTTATCCAACCCTGGTACAATAAGTTAATCGTCTACACAATTATAAAGATGTACTTAGGTGAAATTGAAAAAAATAAGGATTTCAAATTGATACTACCTGTATAACTCAGAAGATCATTACTTACGAAACAAAATAAGCCATACATATTGGTAGGTTATGGAGCTCCTTTTTGAGATATTTGATAAAAAAAAAATGTCTCGGAAAAAGGCTGACTCGGACTCTTACCTTGTATTTGCAGTTGTATTCTTTTCGTCTCATATCGAAAGAAAAGAAATATAGAATCTGCTTAAAATACAGGTTATAAGCAAATGAAGTTATATATGAAAAGACAAATAGGTGTTATTGTGCAAAATACTTTACCCTGTATTGAAGGATAAAATCCAAGGAGTCCGAACAAATCCCTAAAATGTTACTTACGTAAATCCTTAAAATGCACAATTCCTTTAAAAAATGATACATGTCAACAACACATAACCCAACAACACAACTAATCAAACACATTTGTATCTCCTTTTAAATAGAGACACGTATCTACAGATTAAAACACTTTTCAAGGCACCGATACTTCAGAAAGGTTATGGAAATACAGAAATGAGATGCTAAGATAGAGAAAAACTAAAAAAAAAATAAAAAACAACGAAAAACTAAAAAAGAACTCATTTTTAATTCAAGCAATTGTAATCCAGCGAAATAGCAAATAGATAAAACATAGGTTTCATATCTTGTACAAATAGGTATTTAAGATTAACCTAGTATACCAATATACAATGTATCTGAGATACAGTTTATACAAGATATGTCATTTATACTTAATTCTCTAAATGAAAATAATAAAATTGTAACAATAACTTCTGATAAAATTCTGCATTTGGATTAGGCTTGTGTTGGTTTTTGTGGACTTAATCCATCAGTTGTTTTCAATTTCAATCATAGAAACAACAATAGAAGCATTCTGCATTAGTTTTGAAGATTGAACAATAAAAGACGCTTCACAAAAAATCTTCAAAGCAAGCACTTTGTTCAGTATATCATCTGTGAATGTTTAGACAACAATATGCCAATTAACTCGTCATTGATACCAGGGTTGCACAAAAAAAACTCACCAGGGACGTTCGAATCTAAAAGAAATTTTAAAAAGTTAAAAAGGCCAAATAAAGTACAAGGCTGAAGAGCGAAGAGAGAATAGTTACGAGTAACGCCAATAACCAAATTAATCAAACTGAAACTATACCTATGAGTGATTTCAATAGCAGAAAACAAGTCCAAAGCTGTACATTCTTTTTTCGATGACTGTACATTGCACTAGAACTCACACAGCAACGTCGCTAACAGTGAAATGAAATAATATATTGCATAATGTTGTGGTGCTGAACATCGATGTATAGTACTGAACCAGTCCATGTTTTATATGTACCTCATCATGCATCGATGACGTAATACGCATAATGCAACATTCTTACTCTTCACATATAATATATTGATCGTATATTGACATTATTGATTGCATTGATTGTTTATATTATAATTGTATTCCTATATGTATAATTTCTGTGTCACCGGAATAAACCATGGTAAGTTTCATATACCGTTCTTATTATTATTATATGCTCGGATCTCACGACATTGGCGTCGCCGACAGCTCGAACCTGTTGATTTTAAAACTACCGCTTCTGCACGGTGTGTTTCACACCATTTGTTTAAAATTCTTGCAAATTATAGCAAAGGCTTTATTTTAATTAAAACCTCTATCAATTTTGGAAAGTTTTAATAATTTTTCAGGCAGTACTGCATATTAGATTCACTGTTTGAAATCTAATGCTTGTCTAGTTTCTCGTTTTGATTGAGTCGCCATTTTGAATAGCAATTAGCTGTGTCACGTCAAAACTGAGAAAGACGGAAGTTGGTTTTCCGCGCATGATTTGGCAGAAATTCAGTACAGGCACCTTGGCATTTTCAAAACACGGTGTCAACGGTTGAAGTACAGTACATGCATCGTGGTTTTTTACAAACACCGATCTTCGTGCAAAATTACAGTACAGCCATCGTGGTTTATTCCTAACACCGATCTTCGTGCAAGACTACAGTTCAGGCATCGTGGTTTATTACAAACACCGATCTTCGTGCAGAAATACAGTATAGGCATCGAGGATCAATATAAACACCGATCGGTTTGTGGCAAAGTTCATTACTGTCTTGGAGAACACATTCACGACACGTTTCAACGCAGATTCACAGTACAGTTTGAGATAAAAAAAAATACCTAACACCGACAATCAACAAACACTTTAAAGTAAAAAAAAAAAAAACAACAAACAATTAACATATTTTTTAGGATGGTAAAACCTGTCATTCTTATGGATGCCACTTTGGATCAACTTCAAGCAATTGGGGGGTATAGACAATGATATGGCTATACAGATACTTGAGGTAAGAGCTTCCTCACATTTCATAGACTGTAATGCAGTGTTCGCCATTACTGGTGTGCCAAAGTTAACTTTGATGAAACATTTTATTGAACCTGGTATATACTTTTATCAGAAACTGCACACTGATCTGGTGAGTTTAAGGCAGGTATTCAACAGGAGTTGTCCATCATAACATCAGGACAACAAGAGGAAGATAAGAAATTGGCTGAGGTTGACAAAACGGAAGAGACAACAGGAGCATCATGCATCCGCTTAACTAAAATGGAGCAAAGCCAGTTAAAAAGGTCAACCATTCAGTTCCAAAATCACATATAATTATTGCAGGACGAACATCGTGAAGTTCCAGAAAAGCAAGATACTCTAATAAAACATATAAACCAGCAGGTTGAGGAACAATTTGGATCTCAACTTAAGTTTCCTATCACTCTAGTTAGTTCAACACCATATCAGGACTTGTTGCACCTATCAGTAAACCTACTTTATACTTCATGAACAAAGACATCCAGAGAAACCTGTGTGCCTCAACAGAAACCTCTCTCAAGTTTGATACTAATTAGCTATCAAAAAGACTGAAGTTTTTGATGGTCAGGGGCCCTTGGCTTCGCCTATAGATGCTCCTTACATTGGACAAGCTCAGTCGAATAATAATAAAGTACATCGGATGAAACATTCACCAAACAAAAACAGTTGGAAAGAATGTCTACAATTTTACAGGGGCCTATGGTTCCACCAGTATCCTCATATGGTGAAACTCATTACTTAACTGGAACCCATGCAACAAAACCAATGTCTTTGTCTGACAGGGTCATACTGGACTTGGGACTTGGTCCCGTCGTCGGATTATGACCCTATCTTAATTGGAGGCTGCGCTGCACCCAACATTTCACGTAATTGGTCTTGCAGTAACCTGCTTCCGGGAGTCGAGCATAATGTTGGATCAGCTGTATCGACAGCTCCAGCTTTTTACTCGGGATCAATTAAGAACACTCCAAACAAAACAGCAATATTATTACAGTTGACGACTCCAGGTGTTATGTTTTCAAATATCCAGTCTGCAAACAACACTTCTGGTGAGACCAATCATGAACCTACATCTGACAGTGGAGGGAAAGAAAACACTGCCAGGGAGAATCTTCTTCATCAAGTGAAGACTCTTTTAACCGATAATCATCCCAATTGAAAGAGTCCAATGGCAGGGGAAGGAGCAGGAGTCCTCAATCGTCAGAAGTGCCAAATTTTACCGTTTCTTGGAATATATCTTTGAAATACTTTCTGCGTGAACGTCAGAAGGAGGTATCCCGGTTTAACGTAGAGACAGATTACAGAGCTATGAGTGAAGCATTCAAATGGAACAAGTCTTCATTAGCTTACCAGAAAGCCAGTTATGGAGCCAGTATGACTTAAGCTAGCAGTCCTCAGTCATATTCGCCGTCAAGTTATATTTCCGTATATGAACGACTCAGATTATTGTCAATAATACTGGTTATAACATTTCTTCAACAGCAACAAACCTTTTCTGATATGATAGTCATTGATGAAAATATGTTCGTGGACATAACAGATGAAACATCAGATAACCATGAAGTCAATGGCGAGGGATTCTTCCAAAAGAGATCTGCAGGATCCCCAGCTAAACGTTTAAAAATAATTGAAAATGTATATAATCATAAAATAAAGAAAAGACTCAAGACGGTTAGTTAAAAAACCCAAAGTATCGCGGTTCGAATACTGGAAGCTAGTTTAATTCAATTGCAAAAAATGGAAATCATGTTCCATTGTCTAGGAAATTATCATACACAATACACATCACTTCTCATAGATATACTGAACAAACAAGAGTTAACACACTGAAACGTCTCGCCTGTTCTTGTGTTCATAAATGAATGTATGTTAAAAGTAAAAAAGGAAGTGTATACCTAACGCATTACTTAAGAATTTAATGCTTCTTTTTTGTAACTTTATTGGGGTGTAAAAGCGCTGACCGAAGTACATTTTGTATGAAGCGCGAAAGCGCTTCATTCTAAAAAGGTGCGTACGGTCAACGCTTTTACAACCCTATGAAGTTACAAAAAGATGCATTCAATACTTATAATTACATTTTTTAGCTATGATCATAAAAACACAATTTTGTATCTAATCTTTTATTTTATTTACCTGTGCACTTTATTGTGGGACCTCGTGCCATCATGAATGATAAATTTTGTTAAACGCAATTGACTAAGCAATAACGCGAGATTGCAGTTAAGCCAATTAGAAGAACGTATTATAATGAAACATAGTTTACATCTAATGTAATTATATTGAATTACAAATAGGATTTAATGTCCAATGTACATGGTGGCAAGGTGAGACAAACTCCTACAGATATAAACTTTATAAGTTACTTTGGTACATGCATGAGCATGAAGGTTATAATTTCAAGTGGTTTAACTATGTAAAATCTGTGTTTGAAGACTGTGGCTTTTTGGAATTATATAATTTTCCGGAGCAAGCGGATTATAATTATATTAAAATTAATGTAAGGCAGCGTCTCCAGGACCAGTTTATTCAAAAATGGTTCTCAGATATAAACAACTCTTGAAGGGGGGAATTTTATCTACACTTTAAAGAAGAGTTTTGCTTAGAACCATATCTGTTAAAATTAAGGCGTGGTCATAGAGTAAACATATGTAAATTAAGGGTATGTAATACAAAGTTTCCCATCGAAACAGGAAGATGGAGAAATGTACCACCAAATGAGAGAATTTGTCCTCTTTGTAAAGCTGGTCTTGGGGATGTATACCATATGTAAATGTACCAATTGTGAAGTTAAGGATTTAAGGGGGAAGTTCATACCTCCATATTATTTAAAATATCCAAATAAAAAAAAGTACTTGGCATGCTTAAATATAGTAATAGTAATGTGCTGTATAAGCTGTCAATTTTTATTCAAAAGATAGAAAAGATGCTTGTCTAATTTAAAACTGTAATAAACACAAACTTATTTCTGAAGATGTATAATTCAAAAATGTATTCTGTTTGTATTATGAACTATGTTGTAATTATTATTGTGTATAATATGCTCCTGTTACGCAGTTTTCTGCGGCTGAGTTTTCTTTAATAAACTAAACTATAATAGCAATATAGGCTATACAATCATTGCAAGTAACAGACTTAGTTAACCAATAGCAAAAAGAATCTGAGAAAAATCTTTATACAATATGCGCGCCTTATAAGTATTTTGAACTTTAAATAAGGTTAAACCGTATCTAAAAAATAGACTAATTCTGAGATATTGATCATTGACCAATAAACCATGAAAATAAACTCAAGATCGGATAATACCGATCAGACAAATTTATATACCTTACAATCATTCCATCAAATAAATACAGTTCACTTATTCCTTGTAGTATCTGAAAAACAGACCAAACAAAAATCAAATAACATGGACAAATGAACCATGAATTATATAAAATCAAGGTCAGATTATTACTGCAAGATAGACAAGTACCCTAAATAAACATTCCATACACCAAATATATCTAACTAAAGGCTATATAGTATCCGAGAAACAGACTGAAACACAAACATTTTACTGTGCCGGTCCACTCCACCCTGAAAATGAGGTCAAGGTCAGATGACACCTGTCAAATGGACATATAGACATTACAATCGTTCTAAACAACCAAATATAGAAGAACTATTGCATATGGTATCCGATATTTTGATTTAGCCACGAAAACTTAACATTGTGTAATGATCCATGAAATGAGGTCATGGTCAGGTGAAAACTGTTTTACTTATTTTAGGCGCACAGTACAGTGGAGATCACTTCTAACCTCTCATTAAATCTGTCAGGAGATTTGTTCTAGAACAGTACGTGGAACTGTCAGCCTGACACCTTTTAGTCAGTTCTAGGTTAGAACTGTTCTAGCTAGAACTGATTTGGTCAGTTCTACCTAGAACTGATTTGGACAGTTCTAGCTAGAACTGATTTGGACAGTTCTACCCTATAACAGTTTTAGACAGTTCTAGCTAGAACTGACCAAATATTTGGTCAGTTCTACTTCTAGAACAGTTCTACGGTTAGAATTGATTTCTAATTCTACGGCTAGAATTGATAATTTTAAATTCTACGGCCAGGATTAATTTATAAGTTCTACGGCTAAAATGGATTTATAAATTCTACGGCTAGAATTGATTTATAAGTTTTAAGAAATCTTTGTCTAAATATAAAGGCTTCGGCAAAATATATAGCGATTAATATTATATAGTTTTGCTGTTTTGTCGGTTTTATTTCAGATTTATAATCGGCAAGAGAACATGTTTAACCCCGCCATATTCTGCATGTATGTGCCTGTTCCAAGTCAGGAGCCCGTAATTCAGTGATTTTCTTTTGTTGATGTATTATATAAATTATTTGTTTTTCTTTCATTTTTTGTACATAAATTAGGCCGTTAGTATTATGGGGGGGGGGGGCATTATTATTTGAATTGTTTTACATTGGTTATTTCGGGAGTAAGGATTGCTCGTTATCACATGGTCCGAGACCACAATTATTTCGTAGTGCATTTCTTTTAGAACATAAATGAAAATAAAAAAAATCCCAAAGCTTTCTCAAAGAAACTTTTACAGTGTGTTGTACTGCTTTTGGGACAAATTATATCAACATTATAGAAAACTTCATCGTCTCTAACTCAAAATATGGACAATTTTATCTTAAGGGCGTCTTGAAATCTTTTGACAGCTTCCGAAGTACTATTTTTCAACCTTTTTCACCTGGACCAAATCACTACTTTCCTTTAAAGTTCTGGACCCAAATGTTTTTACAGTGTAATTTCACCCCCTACTTGCAATTTGCAAAATAAACATGGAGAAATAAATTTGGAAGGGGTATAAAAATTAATGGCAAGTAACCCACTGTCAACACTAGGGACTATATTTGTTATCTGACCTCATTAACCAAATGTAATAAATCTGTTTACGAGTGGTTTTCATACCTCGAACAGATCTGTTTAACAAAAATCTTTTAACCGCATCAATCTAAACTGACATTATTTGCTCTTTCTTTCTGCAAATCTATATAGCTGCACAGTACTTCAGTTTTAATTTTAGGTCAAGAGGGACTGCAATATACAATTTACAACAATATTGGAAACCAATTTTGTTCGCATCAATTTATGTTGCCAGCATGCAGGGGCAGATCCAGCCATTTTAAAGGGGGGGGTTCCAACTATATGATCCCATTGAAATGCATTGATCATAAAAAAGGGGGGTTCCAACTCCTGCCCCCCTTGATCCGCCAATGAGCATGTCCTCTTTTTATTCAAAATATTGCATCATAAACAAATATCATTAGTTTTCATACTTCAGACTGAGTCGTGTAATAAAATCTTTTGACCGCATCAACCAAAACTTACCATATTTGCTTTTTTTTTTATGTAAATCTAAATAGTTGCACAGTAATTCAGTTATAATTTTAGGTCAAGAGGGACTGTAGTATATAAATAACTGCAATATTGGAAATCAATGACCACAATTTTTTTCTCGCATCAATTGAGGGTGCCAGCATTTCCTATTTTTATTCAAAATATTGCATCAGAAACAAATATCAGTAGTTTTCATACCTCAGACTGACTCATGTAACAAAATTATTTGTCTGCATCAATCAAAACTAACCATATTTGACAGCATCACGCAAAACTGACCATATTTGACCACATAAACCAAAACTGACCACATTTTCTCTTTTTTATGTAACTCTTATAGTCGCATAGTAAATCTGTAATATTTTTATGTAAGGATGGAGTGTATAATCATGATAATTCAAATGATCTATATTTTAGGGTTATTGCATGAATATTGGGGAATATCGTTCCGAGTAGAATTTTTTATTGCACGAGCTTATATTTTTATAGCAGGATGGATTGTTTAATATAAATGAAAGCAATATTGGAAAACAAAATTATGCTCGCATCAGTTTATAGTGCCAGCATGTCCTCTTTTTAATCAAAATTTTGAATTGTAAACTAATTTCAGTAGTTTTGATATCTCAGACTGACTCATGGATATAACAAAATTATTTGTCCGCATCACCCAAACCCATGAAAACTGACCATATTTATAGCTTACTATGCGGTATGGGCTTTGCTCATTGTTAAAGGCCGTACGGTGACCTATAGTTGTTAAAATGTCTGTGTCATTTTTGTCTTTTGTGGATAGTTGTATTGGCAATCATACCACATATTCTTTTTTATATTTGACAGCATCAACCAAAACTGACCATATGTGACAGCATCAACCAAAACTTACCATATTTACACTTTATAATGTAAATCTTAATATATATATATATAGCCGCATAGTAAATCACTTATAGTTACATATCACGGTGGATTGTATAATTCAAATGACAGCAATATTGTAACACATTGGCTACAAAAAAAAATCCACATCAATTTAGAGTACCAGCAATTTTCTGCAAGTCCTCTTTTTATTCAAAATATTGAATTGTAAACAAATTTCAGTAGTTTCGATATACATGTAACAGACCGAGTCGTTTTTACAAAATTATTTGACCACATCAACCAAAACTGAACTTATTTATACTTATCATGTAAATATATATGGCCTCAGTCATTGTAAACCAATAATATTTCTATGTCAGGGCAGATCGTATAATAAAAATGACACCAACTTTGGAACACAATACACCTTATCGCTAATTCTGGCTGACCCGGCCTCTTGAACTTTTGAAGCATACAACAATCACTTTTCCATTGCGGCGTCAGATATTTTGTTTTATGACGTCAAAATTTTACGGGAACCTGTGTGATATCCAGTAATGGCAGACTAATAGCGACAAGGTGTATTTATACCATATCTAAAAAGGAGTAGGTCCGGTAAGGGCCGATTTTGGCCTCAAATTTCAGGTTCATCTAACGAAAGTTTTTGGACACTTTGTAAACACTTAAGTGTCTATTTCAATTGATTCGATTAGTTTATGTGAAAGATTTTAACTGTTTTAGTCATTAAAATCGCTCTGATTCAAGCTTAAATATGAAAAACCTATCAAATATGCAAAAAAAAAAACGTCACTTTTTAGATGATTTTTGTCAAAAATGAAAGTGGCCGCATCCGTGTTCATCCTCAACCTTTATATATGTTTTGTATTATCATCAAATACAATTTACATTTCAATATTATGAATGAACACGAATGCGGACACTTTCATTTTTGAAGGGAACCGTCTAAAAATTAACCAAAATGCTACAATTTGGAAGATTTCAGTAATTTAGCATTACTTAATGATGCTAGAACGCGATATGTGTGCATTGTATTGTCAAAAACAGCTCATATTTATGTAGCAGACTAGCATTTTACTTTCCAAAATATAGCTTAAAGATTTCATTTTCACAATTTTCTAAAACTGCTATATTTTGGGGCCAAAAAGGGGTCTTACTGAACCTACTCCTTTAGCGCGCCGTTATTTCCTCTGTGTATCCATACTAATGAACCGTCACTAAAGTGACTTTGTATAGTTTGTGATGGTTTTTTTAAAAACAAAACTATTTAACGGCATTATCCAACACTCACATGACTGATTCATATACTTTATTTTAAAATAAAAAGTACATGTATGGGAAGTTCTCTTCTTGGAATAGTATACTGTTAATATAATTTGAAGAAGGCAAAGAAAAATGCATGATTTATTTTGTAGCCGAACGTCCAGGGGCAAATGTTTCATTCATGTTCAGATCGAGTATATACGTTCCAGACTCCCAGATATCATTTATAATCGTGGATAAGTCTGGCTAAGGCTAAATTGACGAGATGGTGCAAATGTACATAGTTTTTTTACGTTTAACAACACTTTTTTTCATTTATATCCCATAATTCATCCACTGTACAATTTTCGTTTGAACATTTGTCAAAACAGAATCTTAAATGAATGCAAATCCAAGGCAAACAAGGTAAATTACGATTAAAATCCCATGAATTAAATGCAGGGTTATATTTAGGAAGAGACTGTTAAAAACGGGGAACGAAGAAACGTAAATAATGATGTTTCCGTATGCAATCTTATAAAAATATTTCTCCGATGAGTTGGATAACCTTCTATTCACTTCGATACTTGTACATGTAACGTTTGATTAGTAAAAAATATAGAAAATCTGCTCTAGCAAAGTAATTGGAAGTGATTTATTTCTTCTAAATTCGTAAGTGCCCTTAATGCAGTGACGTCATTTAGAACTGTTCTACAGTCCTGACTGATTTAGTCAGTTCTGCTGACAGTTCTACGGTTAGAACTGATTTGTACAGTTCTACCTAGAACTGATTTAGACAGTTCTACCCTAGAACTGATTTAGCCAGTTCTGCCTAGAACTGATTCTGACAGTTCTACTTAGAACAGTTCTAGGGTAGAACTGTTCTAGGTAGAACTGTTCTAGGGCAGGTTAGAACAGTTCTATGACAGATATTCTGACAGTTTTAATGAGAGGTTAGAAGTGATCTCCACTGTATATTATTTTGGTGCGCACAATATGTTTAAGTTGGGAATATATTTAAATTGTGCGCACAATATATTTAAATTGTGCTTTATATATTTTAGATATTTAATCTAAAACTATGAAAAATTAAAATATTAGGACTATGAAGCAACTAATTTTTTTATTAGGTCAATTGTATAAGGGAGATAATCCCAATTGACGTAATAAATAAGGGAGATAATTTCTATTGACGTAATAAAAAATTGTACTGAAATTTATTAGGACAATATCAGCCAATCAAATTGCGAGAAATTACTCTAAATCAGGATAATGTTGTTTATTAATACTGCAACTAGCTATATTTTGTATAATGTCAATTTCATCATGGAACTCTTTCTCCACAAGATTGGGTCCATTTAGGGATGAAAATTAGTTTTACATTTGTGTTACGAATTAAAAAGCTATCAAAATATGTAATAATTGAAGTTATAGTATAAAAACAATATTAGGTCAATGTCATAAAAATATATTTTTTTTGTACTCGGTTGAACCTCGGCCGTCTCCAGTTTCTCAGTCTCATAAAAAAAAGTTTATATTTTCCTGATATTGACCTAATATTGTATATGTATCTTGTCTGACAAGGGCTCATACCTGGTATGATAAAATAATGTCTAATGTCTAAAATTCTCATACTTTTAGTCATATATGCATTTTTTCGTTATTTGTTCTTTGCATTGAACTAGTTGTCAGTGCGATAACTCTCAAATCTGTACTAAATGTCTTTTAGTTTTTTGGGATGTATATTGACCCGTCCACGTCTATTTTGTATGTTTGAAGTAATTCTATGTGTATCCATCTAATAAGTTGAATCTTTATGGACTTATGTTTATAGTTTGTTCTTATGTTATACTGTTACGCCTCTATCCCGGGTAAGGGAAGGGTGATGTATTCATAAAATTTAACCCCTTGCCCCCACCGCATAATGCATGTGCCTGTTCCACGTCATTAGATTATAGTTCAGGGGATGTTTTTTGTTTAGGTATTTCATAATTTGTATTCGTAAACTCTTTTGTTATAAATTAGGCCGTTAATTTTCTCAATTGAATATTTTCATATTTTTCACTTTTAGGCCTTTTATAGCCGACCATATTGCATGATTTTTTTGTCATAGTTAAAGGCCTTACGGATGCAAGTTACATCAACTTTAATAGATAGTTGTCTCATTGGCTATTATACCACACCCCTTTATTTTTAATCTGTTCATATCAATTACTCGAATTTCTTTACTGTGTTGTTCTATCTAACAAAAAATAATAATCTTATAATGAATTGGGTACACCCTTTTGCATTCATACGTTTGTTATTCCACTGTTTCGCGCTATAAGCGTACAAAACAAAAACAAACGCTTCTTGTACCACTATTTGGTTACTTTGAGGAGTTTTTCTATTTCTATCTTTAACTAGATGCTCTCAAGAGAATGTGTCGCTCACCTTGGTATATAGGCATATCAAACAAAGGACACTCTCTAACACTGTAGAAGAGAATAGACCATGACAGAAATCCCTATTTTGTTCATCTTGTTTATCTGATCTTTTAGTCTGTTTAGTTTCTTTGACTCGGTCAAGTTTGGTTACATTTGTCTTAGTAGTTTTAGAAGAAGAACTTTGTAAAAGATTAAAAAAAATTACCAAAAATGTAAAAAAAAAATGACTATGAAGGACAATAACTCCTAAAGGGGTCAACTGATTATATCGCTCCCTTGAATTTTTACTAGATCTTACTTTATTGAACAATTTTGCTGTTAACAGTTTATCTTTTACTATTATAATATCTAGGTTAATATCTAAGATAATCAAGAACTGCAAAATTTCTTTAAAATTACTAATTAAGAGACAGCAACCCATCAACAGGTTGACTGATTCGTCTAAACATTTCAGGGCAGATAGGTATTGACCTGATGAACATATGCATCGCGTGTCAGATTTGCTTGAAATACTTTGGTTAAAGTGATATGAGTCAAAATCTGCATTTTACATGTACATGTATGTTAAAAAAATATGTTTATCCATGGCAGCCATCTTGGTTGATGGGCGGGGTCATCTGATACATTTTTTAACTAGATACCTTTATAATTATTTAGGCCAAGTTTGAGTTCATTTGGTTCAGTAGTTTTAGAGAAGATGGTCTTTGTAAAAACATCCAAAAAATTAAGAAAAGTGTGAAAACTTGAATTTAAATCACAATACATGTAATTCTTTATGGGGTCAATTGACCATTTTGGTCATGTTGATTTGTTTGTAGATCTTACCTTGCTGAACAATTTTGCTTTAACAGTTTATCTCTATATATTTAAATATTCAAGATAATAACCAAAAAACTGTAAAATTTCCTTAACATAATCAATTTAGGAGCAGTAACCCAACAACGGATTGTTTGATGCGTCTGAAAATTTTAGGGCAGATATATATTGATCTCATGAAACTTTTTACATGATATCAGATTTGCTCTAAATGCTTTAGTTTCAGAGCTATAAACCAAAAACTGCATTTTACCCCTATGTTCTTTTTTAAGCCATGGCGGCCATCTTGGTTGATTGACGGGGTCATCGGATACATTTTAAAACTAGATACCATAACAATGACTTAGACTAAGCTTGGTTTCATTTGGCTTAGTAGTTTCATTTGGCTTAGTAGTTTCAGAGGAGAATATTTTTCCAAAAGTTAACGGACGACGACGACGACGGACGCCAAGTGATGAGAAAATGTCATTTGGCCCTTTGGGTCCGATGAGCTGAAAATGCATACTACTCAAAAGACTAAAATGTGTGCCAAATGAAAAACCTTAAGTGAGTAATTTGTCATCATAACAGAGACATTGTATTTGAGTTACAAAGTAACACATTTATGTACAGGCAGAATTATATACAAATCTATTTTTTTTTAAGAAAAGGCCTCTACCCCTTGATACGCATAATCTGCCACCCCGAGCGAAAAATTGAATTTTGATGCGCAATTAGTTTTAAAACCAATAATCATTTACTTACAAGCTGGCATTTGGTTAAATTCCATGATAGGAATTAATTTCTATATAAATCATACTGGAACAAATCGTCAAAAGTAGTTTTTACCCTGACACTTGCATACGAAACCTCAAAATCTTCATCACGAAAAACTAGGGAGAGGTGTTCAAGAAAAACAGGGCATTGAAAACGTCTGCTTCTGCTGGCTGGAAATAGATTATAATTCGGTTCTTTCCGTGCAATACATTATTTGGTTCTAACAATTCTAAAAAAAGAAACTTGGATACTTGAACTTTTCTTGATAGTTTTTCTCCGCTTCAAAACCGCCACCCGTGTCAAGCAAAGCCGACACACCACATGTGGCGTTCTACACGGTGTAATTGTAAACATGTTTACTGTACATGACGTTTGGTGTGAATATGGCCTATATGTGATCAGATCACCCCAGCTTGCGTTTCTTTGTTTTTCATGCTTTCCTTTGTTTTGTTACATTTTGGCGGAAATGACTTTTCCACAATAAAACTTAAAATTATTTATTGACAAAAGCCACACTTTCAAAATTAATAAAAAAAAAAACCATTGTCATCATTAACATAATAAATGGAAGCAAGATATTTTCATAAATGGGACAAGTTGGCAGGCCTTTTTTCAGTGGGATTTTAACCCTTTAAGAGGCCGTGCCAATAAGCATAGAGCTTCATACTGTACAAACATGGAATGTGCAAAAATTTAGATTTTGTTTAAAGTGCTCTTAATTGATTTGTTATATCATAAAAAACATTTTAGAGAATTTTTTTTTTTTTCGATTACATCATTACATCTCGTATCTAAGGAAAATGTTTCCTTCGTTACGAGTCCAAAAAGCGTACCAAAATTAGACAAAAATCAACACATTTGCAGGCTACCTAGAGCAAATGTGTGACTAGGAGTGTGTTTGTTGTTAAGAATTGAATGCTTCTTTTTGTAAATTTATTGGGGTGTAAAAGCGTTGACCGAAGTACATTTTGTATGAAGCGCGGAAGCGCTTCATTCTAAAAATGTACGCACGGTCAACGCTTTTACAACCCTATAAAGTTACAAAAAGAAGCATTCAATACTTATTATAATTACATTTTTTAGCTATGATCATGAAAACACGCATTTTATATATTTTATCATTTAATGCACCTGTGCACTTTACTGTTGGAGCACGTGTTATCATGAGTAAAAAGTTGTATTGAGCAATGCAACTGCTTACGGAATAACACGTGATGTGCAGTTAGCCAATCAGAATAAAACATTATAATGAAACAGACATCTAATGTAATTATTTAAAAGTACAAAGTAAGGTTACCACTTCAAATCATATAAAACATTTTTATCAGTGATGATGCTTTTGTAATACGTTGCTATGGCAACAGGAAAATGCAATGAAATTCAAATTTGAAATATTAAGGAATACGACCTGATTTGTATCATATAAATACAAAATTCTGGACTAACAGTGATATGATGTATTATGTAATCCTAATATTAAATATCTATACTGTTAATCAAAAAAATAAAATTGGGTAGACTCTTCAGAGAATTTTTTTGCTGACGGTTTCAAAAATGCCTTTTTCCCCATTTCTTCCGAGTTTTCTGAAGTGTGCCAGATATGGGGTGAAGACTTGAGATGACCTGACGTCACCCTACTGCTTATCTACTAACATTATTACACTGTTTTGTTTCATGATATAACTGTTTATAGATTGAGTATGCCAATTATCAAGTACTGAGGACTAATAAAGGTGGATTCAGGGTTTGAAAAAGAGGGGGTGGGGGGGCTATTTTTTTTAAATTGTTTTAAAATGTCTAAAAAATTTTCCATATTAATGGGCATTTAAAATTCACAATTTTAACCCTGTTTTATTTCACCAACCTTGGTTATGCCCCTCTAATGTAATACTAAGTCCAGAATTTCATAAATGATTTTGATTGTTTTAAATATTAAGTTAATTTATTCCAACCTGTCCAATTACACAAATGAGATTTTTTTATATGTTCAACAGTTGATAACTTTACAGAGTTGGTCTGATTAGAATTCACTATAATTATTGATCTAACTTCTTTTTCTAATTAACGCACCCATAACATCCTATTAAAATAACCTAGATGTTAATTATTTGCTTTATTTGCTTTATTTCAACTATGGTCAAGCATCTTTAATTCAAAACCTGTTGATTTTTAAAATCAGTCAATTTACATGGTATTTGCTGGAAGTTTCTGAACCATTTTGGTGCGAAATTTTACACTATTGTTCAAGACTAGTAAAGCTTGTAAACAAATTACCCCCTCACCTCACACATAAGGTAAGTGCCTGTCCCAATTCAGGAGCATGTGATACAGTGGTAGTTATTTGGTTGAGTTAATGTCTCTTTGACATGTACCCCATTTTCATACTCAATTTTCAAATATGAAGTCTGCCATAAATATTATTTCTTAGTTTATAGTTAAAGCCTAAATAATGCATGGGTTTTCTAATTTATTTGCTTTAAATATTTGTTCATGCTGCTGGTTTTTATCATTGTTTATAGCTTGTTATATAGAGTATGAGATTTGCTCAATGTAGAAGGTTGTAAGAAGACCAATAGTAGATACATCAGTTTTTGGTATTTTGTGAGTATTTGTCTTATTGGCAATTATACCACAACTCCTTATTTGAGCTCATCTAATACACAAAAAAAATCTGTCATTTTACTGACTCTTCTTTCATTTTATAACTGATATATATCCATGGAAGGAATATACCTAAAAGTTTTACTTAAACTGCATTTATGTTGTAATTATTGTATTAGTATAAAGAGGTCGGGGTAGAAGGGGTCCTCATTCCGAAATCCCTGGCTTGAAAACAATAAATCCTGAGGTCTCAACTTTAAATTAATTTAAATCCCAACATCTCGAAATTAGAAAAAAAAATATTCCCTCATCCCGAAAGGGTAAATCCCGCAATCCCGAGCTTAATCACACCCGAACCCAAACAAGACCCAAAGTCCCGTTGAAGGTCCTATCTCCTCGGGTTTTCTACCCATCAGGGACCGTTTTGAATACAAGTATTGTTAGGTCAAATTTATTCCAATTTCATACATTCTTTTCTATTCATGTGATGTCTCTAATTTCTGATGAATTAGCTCCTAAAAAACTCTGATTAAAATATATTTGTGAAGAATACAAACTTTTCATCAATGCCAACTCGAAAGAACATTGATCAATTTTGCGGGACAAGGTAATGCAGAGATTGATCACCAAATAAATTACAAATATGAAGAGATTGTCAGTCAATGATTTATGGAGTCCCTTAAGTGCCATGTAAATAAAATAGATATTTTCTTTTGCCAGAGGTTCAATCTGATGCAGACCAGTTTGAAAAATTGTGCCGAATTTATACTCGTGCACAATTATTTTTTTTAAATGCTTCGCCGATAGCAGCCTGATACGACCGCTGAGGTAAAACACTAAATAGTTGGTGCCTTTTTGGACACACTATTGAAGTTTGAAACAGTTTGAATGGATTGTGATCAAGTTTTTGACATAATATAGGTTTCTGACACATAATAAATGTGACGAAAGATCTTAAAAATTTGAAATAGGCAAAATCCCGCTTACATGTTTAACCCCACCACATTATGTATGTATGTGTCTGTTCCAAGTAAGGAGCCTGTAATTCAGTGGTTGTCGTTTGTTAATTTGTTACATATTTGTATTTCGTATTTTTTATGCCCCACCTACGATAGTAGAGGGGCATTATGTTTTCTGGTCTGTGCGTCCTTCCGTCTGTGCGTCCGTCCCATTTCAGGTTAAAGTTTTTGGTCAAGGTAGTTTTTGAAGAAGCTAAAGTCCAATCAACTTGAAACTTAGTACACATGTTCCTTATGATATGATCTTTCTTATTTTAAAACAAAATTAATCTTTTGACCCCATTTTCATGGTCCAATGAACATAGAAATTAAAAGTGTGAGTTTCAGGTTAAAGGTTTTGGTCAAGGTAGTTTTCACTAATGGAAAGCTGAATACTAAAATTTATGATAAAAGGGATGATTTTTCATTTCCTATCGTTAATTATCCGTTTTTAGATGGTGACGTTCCCTTGTCACCATCTTACGGTGTTTATATATCTCAACTTGTACGATTCGCTCGTGTATGTAACAATGTTTTAGATTTTAACGAGAGAAATCTATGTATTACTAAAAAATTATTACACCAGGGTTTTCGACATCACAAACTAGTCAAAACATTTACTAAATTTTATCATCGGTATAAAGACATCATTCGTAAATATAGCTCAACATGCAGACTTCTAATACGTTCAGGTATTTCACATCCAATTTTTTATGGAAATATTCTTTATAAAGCACAAAGGTGTCAGTATTCACCTTAGAAACTTACAAAACCTTTGAATAGACTTATTAAGAAGGGATATAATTACGATACTGTTGTCAAGTCATTAAAGATTGCATATTTTGGCGTTAATATTGAGTCACTGATAAGGTCTTTGCATCGGAACTAAACACATTTATTCTAAAAACAGTTGTTGGCATGACACGGGTTATGTTCTTCTCATATATGTTATGATGGTATGATACTAAACCCCTAACGGGAAGGATTGTGCCTGATGTTCATATGATGAAATCATAATCTTTCAGTCAGTTTAATTGAAGTCTGGAGCTGGCATGTCAGTTAACTGCTAGTAGTCTGTTTCTTTGGTTACATCTTCTGACATCAGACTCGGATTTCTCTTGAACTGAATTTTAATGTGCGAATTGTTATGCGTTTACTTTTCTACATTGGTTAGAGGTATAGGGGGAGGGTTGAGATCTCACAAACATGTTTAACCCCGCCGCATTTTTGCGCCTGTCCCAAGTCAGGAGCCTCTGGCCTTTGTTAGTCTTGTATTATTTTAATTTTAGTTTCTTGTGTACAATTTGAAAATTAGTATGGCGTTCATTATTACTGGACTAGTATATATTTGTTTAGGGGCCAGCTGAAGGACGCCTCCGGGTGCGGGAATTTCTCGCTACATTGAAGACCTGTTGGTGACCCTCTGCTGTTGTTTTTTTATTTGGTCGGGTTGTTGTCTCTTTGACACATTCCCCATTTCCATTCTCAATTTTATTCAATGAAGTTAAAGTCCAATCAACTTGAAACTTAGGCAGCAACCATTTGATTTTCTGGGGGGGGGGGGGGGGGGGGGGCTATGGTTTTTTTTGGAAAAAAAAGTTTGTTTCCAGTTTTTGGAGACAAACATAATTTGTTTTGGATTCTGAGAATTTGTTTCACCCTCAGCTGCCACTATATGTAAGGCGAAAAAAAAAGTTTGTACAGAAAAAAAAAACCATAGCCCCCCCCCCCCCCCCCCCCCCCAGAAAATCAAATGGTTGCTGCCTTAGTATACATGTTCCCTTTTGGTTGATCAATTTACTTTTATGGCCAAATTAGATTTTTTACCCAATTTCACGGTCCATTGAACATGGAAAATGATAATGTGAGTGGGGCATCCGTGTACTTTGGACATATTCTTGTTTGTACTTAAATGAGGCCGTTAGTTTTCTCTTTTGGATTGTTTTACATTGTCATTTCAGGGCCTCTTATAGCTGACTATGCAGTATTGGCTTTGCTCATTGTTGAAGGCCGTACAGTGACCTATAGTTGTTAATTTCTGTGTCACTTTGGTCTCTTATGGAGAGCTGTGTCATTGGCAATCATACCACTCCTTCTTTTTTTTTTAACTTTTATACCAACTATTGTTTAATTTTCAATTAAAGATTTCTTGCTATTGCAAAATACTTTGCGATCAGATATTTGTTTGCTTATTGCACAATACTGTAGAATTGAACAGTTCTTGCTAATGCAACAACTTGTGTAATTGAAGATTTCCTGTTAGTTGGCAATTTTACTATGACGCAATTATGTGCAATTGAAGATTTATTGTGCAATACTGTAAAATTGAAGATTTATTGTGCAATACTGTAAAATTGAAGATTTTTTGCTATTGCGCAATACTGTGTAATTGAAGATTTCTTGGTATTGTGCAACATTGTGATATTGCACAATACTGTGCAATTGAATATTTCTGAAAATTGCGCAATACTATTCAATTGAAGATTTCTGACTATTACGAAAAACTTAATATTTTTATATATATAAATCAGAAATGATCAATGGGAAAAACAGAAAATAGTTGACTCTCCCACCCCCCTAAAAAATGTTTTTAACCCTTGTTGCAGTTATTACCCCCAAATTTCCATTTATAGTATGGTACCTTGTGCTAGAATTACAGAGATATCCAATCACTTAAATAAAAGTAATTGTCAGGAAAATGCAAAAACAAACTTCTTATTGTCCCTTTTTGGTCCCCGATTCTTCTTTACCTGATGGTACCAAAACCCCGAAAATCAATCCCAAGCTTACTATTTTGATATTGAACCATCTGGAAAATTTCATAGAGATCCATTCTCTTAAATCAAAGTTATTGTCCGGAAAGCAAATGTGTCTTCTGACGACGATGACGGCGACTAAGACGACATCATACCAATATACGACGTCAAGAAATGTTTGCGGTCCTTTAAAAACTAGTGACCATGACTTTCAAACAAAGTTGACTGATTCAATAAGGAGGAGCGCACAAGTTTGAAAGTCGTGCGAAATATTTTTGAAAGTTATGCACACAAATTTTTGAAACTTATGCGCACAATTGAAATTTGTTTGGATGACGTAAGACGTCATGCACATGCTTTAAAAAGTCGTGTGCACCAGTTTTAAAGTCATGCACACGAATTTTCAAACTGTTGCGCACCTGATTAAATCTACAGCAAACAAAATATGTATATTTACATGACACCTACGGGGCTCTGTAAAGATTAGATCCAAAAGTTTAAAAAGATAATAGATCAAATAATAATATTCACTTTAATTTCTATTTGAAATGACAATCCTACAATAAAGTCAATTGAGTATTTTTGTTGACAATCTTATCTGGCAGAGGGAGGTATGATACAAGTCATTATTTAAACCCTGAAATTGCAGAAAAAAAACATAAAAGAAAAATTATACAAGTCTATCAAAAGTATGATAACTTTATTGATAAATCAACAGGCTATTAGACATTGAATTTTAGACCAAATTTGGTTTTGTTTGGCCCAGATATTTAGCAGGAGCTTTTTTTGTAAAAAATTACATAGTTTACTAAAAGTGTTTCTGCAAAGACCAACAAATCTTTACGGGTCAATGACAATTAGCAATTGAGCGGCAGTAATTCAACATCGGTTTGTCTATGTAATTTGAAAGGCCATATCTTGATGAAACTTGCATATTTATTAATACCAGTCCTGATTAAATCAAATATGTAATAAAATATATACCTCCATGTGCTACTTTTTGAGTAAAATAAGGTCGAAATTTCAGATGTTTGCACAAAATTTGGATTTGTGGACTTAATTTTCCATTCACAGAAATACATAACTTTTTTTATTTTAAATCATAAACACAATCTGTTTTTCATTAAAATATCTGTAACTTCTGTTTTATAAAAAAAATCTTTAAATTATGAATTTTTTTTTCAATAACTCATATTTATCAAATATTCATGAATGTAGAAAAAACGCATTTTTGCTGTTTATTGATTAAATTAAAAAAAAAATGCATTATTGACACTTTCTTGAAACTTGATACAAATAATCTGCATACAAACGTTATTAGTTTTGAATGATAAAAATCAGTCGAATTATACATCTTTTCCCGATATTTCCCAGTTTGACGTCGCGAAAACAATATTTTACGTTATCAGCGTCAAATAAATGTTACCTCCCCTGTAACTATATCGTATGCCATTACACTTAAGCTTGGATCTTGGTCCAGTCACAACTGCCCACAAAAGCCTATGCAATGTTTTGCGTATTGCTGTTTCAAAAAAAGATTGAATGCATAAAATCATCGAATAAAGTTGATTCTTGTTGAATTATCATGAAATAATATAATTTAATTACGGGTGCCACATGTGGAGCAGGATCAGCATTCTCTTCTGGAGCACCTGAGATCACCAAAAAGCTTTTTGTGGGGTTGGGGTTGCTTAATCTTTAATTTCTGTATTGTGTTTTTAACTATTGCAAGTTTGTCATTTTCGTTTAAAGCCATGGCATCGTTAGTTTTTTTTTTTATTATGAGTTTGAATGTCCCTCTTTTACACCACATATGCTGGTTGCTATGCAATAAGTAGTGTTACATAAGATATTTTTCAATATAAGATCATTATGCACATGATGCATAATTGATCTTTTTATGTTAGTTTAGTTTTTATCAGGTATTTATACTTTTAAAATGTGCTTGTTATCCATGAATTGAGCGTGGGTATTTTAAAGAATCAGTTGGTTACTAGGCATTTATGTCATGAATAAATGTTGCTAAGGATAGTTTCGCATATCGTAACGCACAATTTGACATTTATTGTGTTTTATTGTATCACCAGCAGGCTTCAAGTGACTTATTTTGTACATTCTTATCATTAATATTTTCAGCCTCAGTAGGTTGCTATGCAAAAAAGATGGTTGCCATGGAGATTTTATGCATACTTTTCTACTTAATTGAAAACACTTTTATGTGACACTTATTTTGTCAGTACAAATTAAATCATATGTGCGGGTTTTTTTTTATGATAGTGACCCCTTTTAGGTGACGAAACTTGTAGTGTTTGTACAAAATTGCTTCCGAAAGAGCATAATGTTGGGTAGCTGCCACCAATAAAAATTCAATAGTCTACCCAATTTTATTTTTGTTTTGAATTATATGATAGTCAACTATTTTTGTCAGTACCATATTTTATATTAATATATACATCTGGATTTTTTTTACCCAAAAATTGCTCATTTTTGTGTAAAATTTATAAACTTGAACCCTTTGATTTTCCTGTTACCATAGCAACCATAAATAAACATTTTTTTAAGAAAAGATTTTTTTTAGCTTATAATTTTAAGGTTATATAATTAAAATATTTACTTGCAATACCCACTATTCTTTATTCTGATATTATATTTCATGTCGGAATATCCTGTTTTTTACCTCAAATAGTGTCTCAGATTCACTAGTTTCTATGGTAACCATTATTTAACTGTCAAATGATCGTTATTGTTTGTCGTATGATCTTTTAAGACTAAGATGTTTATTTTAAGCAAGGTTTGATGATTTTTTTTATTTTTTTTCACTTTCCACCTGAAGCTCTATGCTTATTGGCACAGCCTCTTAAAGTTTCATAAATAAGGTAGTGGAGCGGCGAATGTTGAAAAAGTCGCTTTGTTAACGATTTTAAATTTCCTAAAATACCTCATGGAATTTTAAGGTCTTAAATTGTCTATCGATTTTTCAGCTTTAGAGAAATATTTGTTGTAAATATCAAATGTGGTACATTTGTACAAATGACGTTGAAAATAGCATTAACTGACGTTACCCAATTTGCATCGAATACTCCACTGTTGATTGGGCAGAAACGTTTCATAACAAGCCTGTTTTAAAAAATAATTTGTGAACGAAATTGGTAAATAAAGTTATTCTTGAACTGCATACAATATAAAGGCATTTCCAAATAGTCCTGTATGTAAAGCACAATGCATCTGAAAATGGTTATAATAACACTGAAAAATCATCGTTTTTCACCTAGCATTATTTGCACTTGCAATATAGGTGTATTTTAAAAGCACAACAGTAAAGCCGCCTTGTAATACTTCAATCGATCAGATTTAGTTTTTGAAGTTAATTCCTAATAAGATTGATATTTGGCCAAACATCTGCTTTTTATCCAGATTTCAAGTCCGAATATTTGTCACAGATTTACCAACATTGTTGTGGTTTCTAGTTATAGATATAGGAAGATGTGGTGTGAGTGCCAATGAGACAACTCTCCATACAAATAACAAGTTAAAAAGTAAACCATTATAGGTTAAAGTACGGCCTTCAACACGGAGCCTTAGCTCACACCGAACAACAAGCTATAAAGGGCCCCAAAATTACTAGTGTAAAACCATTCAAACGGGAAAACCAACGGTCTAATCTATATTAACAAAACGAGAAACGAGAAACACGTATATATTACATAAACAAACGACAACTACTGTACTTCAGATTCCTGACTTAGGACAGGTGCAAACATTTGCAGCGGGATTAAACGTTTTAATGGATCCAAACCTTCTCCCTTTTTCTGAAACAATAGCATAACATCACAACAAAGAAAAACATATACCCACTTTCAGCGATTTAGCGAAGGTAATTTGTAATCAATTTCAAGCATTTTTCTTGTTCATTTTATAATTTCCGAAGCCTTGTGATTAATTTATGTTGTTTGGTATTGCTGTTTATTCGTTTTTGTTGAATTGAACTGGGAAAGTATCATTGTAGGGTTTGTTTGATTTTCAGGTGTGTTTGGTTTGTTTTTAATTCAATCAAATGGACAATTTAACATTCTCGTTAAAACTGGTCCCGCCAGATGCCAAAAAAGAAGAGTGTATGTTGGTGTTGACAAATGTATTATCTGCGATTCTGTTGTTGAAGAAATTTTAATAACATCAACAGAATCTCGAAGAAAAAGTATGATAAATGCTGCAGTAAAGAGACGTGATCCGTTTTTCGGTTATTTGATTGAATTCTGCAATGAAACAGCAAGTGAATTACCCGTTTATAGGTATCATAGGTCATGCTATAAAAGCTACACAAGTAAGCAGAATTTAAAATCAGTATCATGTTTTTCAGCTGAAAAGGAAACACCAGATATAAATTCCGATTTATCTAATTCTTTTGTGCCTGAAAATATTGATCACAATACATCAAAGTGTATTATTTGCAAAAAAATGTCTCTTAAAAGTGTAAAAACATTTCATCAATTTCATCTTATGAAAGGTTAGTCAATCTTAAAGATGCTGCTGTTAGAGCATGCGAATTAATGATTAATCGAATAGAGCAAGACAATTTGCTCAATAATGCAGCGTATCACGCAGCATGTATGACCACATACTTGGCATATAGACCAAAATCCACTGATAAATCTGCGTATGATTTGGCATTTGAAAGAATAGTTAAAATTATAGACAGAGATCTTATTTGTGACAAAAAGTCTCTGGTATTTTCATCACTTTTGTACTTAAATGTACTAAATTATAATCCTGGTACCTTTAATAACTATTGACAATGTACCAGTCTTTTTTACATGATAAAGTAAGTAAGATATACTGCAACTCCTCTAAACTTACGGCTTAACTTGAGAAGCACTACAGGGATGCCATTCTATTTTTTGCTCAACAAGGATAAGGTAAATCTAGTATTGTATTTGCTAGCGATATTTCCATTGGAAACGCTGTTAAAGCATCGAATAAGTTCAATAACATCTAAGCGAAATTAGAAATGCTTAAGATAAAAGCCTACTAAAGTACACGTAGCTCCACCAAAACCAACGAACAAACCGATATGCATGTACTTTATGAAGCAGCCTCAATATTAAGTAAAAAATGGAAAATGTTTATATCTTATTATTATCCTGCAAATGACGAAGTATCGTTGGAAATGTCAGAAGCAATGGTGCCACCCTGTTTGATAAGTTTTATTACTTGGCTTCTTGACAAAATGTCTTTTGAAATATTTTCTTCAGTATCAATGGATAGTTCGCATGAAATTCGAAGAAAATGTGCTGCTCTCGCAGAGTGCCTGGTGTCAAATTGTAATAACATAACTACTCCATTTAGTCTTAATCTTGCAGTACAGTTGTATCATGAGTTCGGATCGAAGTCTTTGATTGAAAATGTAAATGCACATTGTGTTTGTGTCAAGTATGACGAGGTTCGAACGTTTTTGACTAGTGTAGCAAATGCAGAAATAACAAAAATACAAGGTGGTTGTTATGTCCCATTCGGTAAAGATAACTGTGGTTCCTGAATCCAAGAAGGTGTAGACAATATTGGCATTATTACCGAAACGATTGACGGTAAAACACAATTTACTCGATGGCGCGTGCTATATTCCAAAATTCAGTTCTACATGGAACACTCGGATTTAGTATCAGACAACGGTTTGAACGGAAACAGGATAACTCATTAGTCTGTGACGAAAAAGGATCCTCGCTTATGCAGTGCGTACCCTTTACAAAATCCAAAATAAGAGTCGAACCGTTACTACTTCAAAATGCACTTGAACTTTTAAACACTTGCAAAGATCCAATCGGCCAGACTCCAGATATGTTGTGGGTAATTCGTAGAATGATATGCAGAGAGGAATCTGTCTTGCAACATAAACTGTCTAGTAATTGTACCCAAGAACTTGTTCCATGTAGACAATTTTAGATTTATGAGTTTCGAACAGCGGTTTACTACTGTTGGCTTTATTTAGCCAACTCAAAATACTAATGGCTCCCCATGTGCTTTTGGTTGGAAAACTGCGCAAAATGACAAGTAAGAGCCAGTTTTCTTTGAGGGACAAATGGCATCAGACTTTCTACAAGATCTAATTTGTTCGTGTAAGGGTAAAAAAGCATGCTAGGCAGCAAGTGTTTGCAAGGATTGGGGTCTTCCTTGCACTGATTTATGTTTTTGTCAAAATCTAGGTAGTTGTAACAATGTCCAAGCAGAATCAGCCGATTTAGCTGATGATATGACATGAAAATAGTTCTTGTAATATTTGGTAACTTTATTTTAATTTGTTATATTTGGTATGAAAATAAACTCATCATAGATACCAAAACGGTCATGTGGCAATTTTGAATTTGTTCTACAACACGCTTGCACACATATCACTCCAATAACTATATTATATGAAAAGGTATCTTGTATTGAGATAGTTGGAATTCGTTTTAAGAAAACTCAGTGACATGTCGAATCCTTGAAAACTGAAAGGAAATTTAACATAATTGCACATTTTGTTTGATTTATCAGCTATGCATTCTGGATACTCTTTGGAAACTTTTATCATAAAGTGTTCAAGAAATACTATTTGTCGAGGTCAAATATCAAGGTTATTCTGTTACTGTTTTTTATTAGGCTTTATAGTTTGTATACCACGGACTACCTTCAAAAAAGTTAAATAAAACGTTGTTCTGACGTTAGGTGCAAATACGAAAAAGAATTTGTATGAACTAACGCATTTCTATATAATACTACTCATATAATTTATTGAATAGATTATTAATTTTGAAAAATATCAATGATATTGTTTCTCCAGATGAAGATAGGATTTTTTTAGTGATGACCTTTGACCTTAATTTTCGGTATAATTGTACCAGATTTTATATTTACGACACATATTTTCAAAAACTACACAATTTCAGCTTTCCAATGAGCTATTAAAAACCCATGTGGTATTTAGTAAATTAAATTTCTAAAATTGTCATCTCCGCCGCTCTACTAAGGCGAGTTCTGACAGATTGTTCAATGGAATTATACCCTGTTACATAAATGGGGCGAGTTGGTAAACAAGAGTGGGACGATTTTTTAGAAATGTGGCGATTTAGTGTTGGCCGATTAGACAGCCGGGCGAGTTTACATGGTTTTATATTTAAACATTGTGTTCGAGGGTTCCTAAAGGATATATACAATAATATATAAAGTATATTATAATGGTTGTGTGGCGCTCTAAAATATATTTTATGAATTGTAAATGGTTTTTCGTCTAATCTTAAACAGCTGGGATGTAAAATACTTATCCCATTCGGACCTGGCCATCGGGATGATCTTACACTTACACTGCGTCCTCATGTGCTAAATATTACTAAAATTCTCCCTCGCCATGTGCGTCCGAATTTAAAACATTTCTTTTTCTATGAAATATTTAAAACAACAAAACTCTAGGTATAGGTTTAGTTGCTCGCAGTAACTTTTATCATCTTTTCTAGCAAGCAATTTTAATAACATTGTAAACCAACATATTATAACACCATTATTCAAAATACAAACACAATTGTACAACCGCTTGTCTCATACATACCATTCAGCAGGTCGGTTATTTTGAAACCAAATTTGATGCATTAAAACATTCCGACTTTCGTAAAATAGTCATTCAAAAACTCGAGAATGATGGTCGAAACTAAAAAAACAAAAATGTTGAGGATGGTCGTAACGTAAATTTGTGATGGTCGTAATTCTGTTTTAAATAAGACCGGATAAGGCAAGTCAAGAGATTTAAACGTGTCTTTTATTATATGCATATATCATCCTGGATTTTAAGAAGTCATATTGTTGTTTGGTGAAATCAGGTGATAATAAGGTGCACATGTATGTCCAATGACGAGGTCCATGAGTAGTAGCCATGATTTTTAGAAGTCATATTCAATTTGTTGTTTGGTAAAATCAAGCTGCTAATAAGGTGCACAGGTATGTCCAATGACGAAGTCAATGAGTAGCTTGTAGCCATTCATACAATATAAACATATAGCATAGGCATAATTTTTAACATGCATACCGGAGTTTGTATGTGATAGTATGCGTAGTACATTTAGTTCTACCTGAGTCCTTGTAATATTATCCTGGCTACAAGCTTAAGCCTGGCTACAAACTAGTATTTTGTTTTACCCTTAAATTCAGCGCGTCTAGCAGTGTAAAATATATATCAACAATATTCCTACTTTCGAGGTTAATACAATGTTCATTGCGACACCATGGATTCAGTTTTCTTTCCGTACCAATACTTAGAACTAATATCAATGAAAACCCGCAATATATAATCGTAATGTAATCGATAAAATAATTCAATAATTTCATCTCCCGACATGATTGCAGATAAAAAAAAGTCATGAATAAAATAAAATTAAAAACAAATATGAGGGAATACACATGCATTTGATAATTTTATGCCTTAACGTACAGTAAAAAAAAACCTCAAACTTAACGTACTTTTTGGCTTAATGCGAGTTGATTAGTTTTCGCCGTTGCTCCTAAATGATGAGCGTTTGGAATACAACAGAACTGTGTATATTTAATAATTCTCTAGCTTAATTTTTACATACCATTATCAGAGTTACAAATAATATTGTTTCGAGCAAATCACATATGACATCTGAATATATTGCTTTTACTTTTAAAATACATTAATAAGAGTTTGTCTAGCTACTCGAGTTACGGTCATCTTTCAAAGTTATAACTATCTTGTGTCGGTTACGATCATCATCCAAAATACTATAGTTGAATTTACGACCATCACACATTTAAAGTTACGACCATCATGCTCGAATTTTTGAATGACCGTTTTACGAAAACTGGAATGATTTTATCTATCACATTTGGTTTCGGTATCAACAAACCCACGAAAAGTGTATATGAGACAAAGGGTTTGGCTCAAATGAACCTTTAACTGCACGAAAATCGGAAAATAAAAACTTATCCCCAGAGTTGTCTCCCATCTCCGGATGGTCATTACTTTTAGTTACGACCATCCGCTTACCACCAGTGTATAATATAGCGGAACCGCCGAAGTCATTCACGTGCATATATTACCCATATAATATTTACAACCAAAACACAAGAACCCGTTATACAACTACTCTCACTAACCAGTTTTGGACTTACAAACTATAACACAGGGAAAACCCCAAGTCTAATCGAAAAGAAATTTAATTAGGGAACGATCATCTGACTTTAAAAAAAAGGGGGGTAAATGGTTATGATTTTTTCCTTTCAAATATTCTGATCCCCAATTTGATAAAAACACAATTGATTAATAGAGTTGAAGAACTGAAATATTTTAGACATTTTGGTGATTTGCAGAAACTACAGATGTTTCGATTACGAAATAAAATAGTAGGCTGCAGCGTGCTTACAGACAAAAGGATTGAGATGTTTAAAATTACTGCATGTCTATCTTTTCTGTTTTTTTTTTAAACGGAATTTCTCCTCCAAGGGGTATTTGGCACAAACACAGGATTGACAACCTGTTTGATGTTGGGCAGTCTACACGTGTTACACAATTACAAAACGAAAGTTGTAGTTTTGCTTGAACAAAACGGTCCCGAGTTTGAACCAAGAGCACTTTTACACTCCGATGAAGTTTCAAAAAGAAGCATTCATTCTTAAATAAAAATCAATTGGAAATATTTCTGTGCATCAGAATCATCTCATCTCGACTAATCGATTAATTGAAATTAATTTGCAACTTACATAGAAACGAACCTTTTTGGATAACAACTGTTGTATTCTTGACAGGACATTTTGTTTTAGAAAAAATGGTGAGTTGAACTGGTTTTGTGGCTAGCCAAATCTCGCGCTTTTATGGCAATGTTAGAAATAACACTAAAAGGACAACATTACATCATAGGACTACAATACAAATAAATAAGACTCATCAGTGACGCTGAAATAAAAATAGTCAGGAAAACAAATAAGTATAAAGTTAAAGAGCATTAATGACCCAAAATTCCTAAAAGATGTGCCAAATACGACTAAGGTTATCTATGCCTTGGATAAGAAAATATTATTCATACTTTTGCAAACAGTTACATTTATAAAAAATGACAATGTAATTGATATTCATGTCACCACATGAGTGCTGACTACCACAAAAGAAAAACAAACACGTAAAGCAACCTAGCACAACAGATCCACGCATTGTCTACCACACGACTTTGTCGACGCCAAAAAAGTGACGTCCTACGTAAATTTCTAAAAAAATGATATACAAAATAGAGTTCAACATAAGGTTTGAAATAATCGTATTTGATGTATTTATAACAATCACTATCAATACATAATTGTGTTTAGTTAGGAATTAGATACATCATTGTATTATCTAACTGTGTCGATATTTCTTCTGAATCAAACTGTGAAACAAACAAACCGTGTACGTTGATTTGCTTTATACTAAATTCTCGCTAATGATCTGGGTGATTAATTATCTATACTTTTATATACGAGTAGGAAGTAAACAAATATATAACTACAACTACAAACGATAATACATCAAACAAAATACGATCAGAATTATAAATACAACATCATAACCAAAAACATGAAGTTTTGATAAAATATACGTTTTATAGCAACGCGAATTCACACTCAGCAAAACAGTCATATTCGGGAATAGGTCATTTTGGTACTTAGCGTACATGGTAAACTATATAATCTGAGACGTGGTAAAATTGTCCTTAGTTTAGGCAAAGACACATCGTACGGATAAACCAATTCGTGATGATGTTCATGAAATTTACGTAGTGTATTTTTAGTCTTTCTTCATTATAACTTTGTGAGAGCAGTTTCTGCATAAGGAGTACACCCCTGTATATGAAGTCCAGAAAGTGTAAACATGCTGGAGCCTAACGTATCAACTGAGATATGTAAACACCATACGATGGGACAGAAGGTAAATTACTGTGTCAATATTGAGAAAAGATAAAAGTATGAAGCAGTCCTTCTAGTATCAGTAGTATCCCTAATTTCAAATTCACTGGGATATATGATATATAGGTAGTGACTGAAGTATGAGTTATTCAGTGATAGGACATCATCAATATATCTAAAAGTAAAATTAAAGAATTTCGCAGGGTGCTTTTTATTTTTGTCCTTTAGAAGGCTCTGAATGAATTCTGCGTAATACGAATACAAAAACAAATAGGCCGGAAGGGGGCACAATTAGTACCCATTGGATTACCGACTGTATGTTGAAATATCAATCCTCAATAAATATATTGTCGATAAAAAAGTTCAGCATTTTGATATCATCTGCAGTATATTTTTCTGGTAGTCTAGTAGTTACTCGGTTAATCTATACTTGATACTCGGTACTCTTTATTCAATCACTTTCCCCGTTTATCTTATTCTGTTGAAAATATGCACAAACGAAACACATACATACATACCTTCTTAAATCAGAACAATACTCAAGTATTAGTGGATCTGTATCTACTTACCCTTCCAGAGGACCTGATAACAACCCCAGTGTTTAATGGGGTTCGTGTTGCCAAGTCTTTATTTTTTTATCGGTTTAAAACTACCACTCAATAATTTCATATCTACCATACAATGTAGGACAAGAACAATAATTACACGAAGTTTTTTTTCCACAATGTTCTTCTATATTTCATTAGTATAAGGCAAATCAAGCTTACCTTCATCTTCATCTGTCTCATTTGATAGTCTAGAAAATAATCATAGTGATAGCAGCATTATAAAAGACATTTGGTTATAACTAACAAAGCAATTCACTATTACTGTTATCACAAATCTAGTATCAATATGTCTGCAGCTACCAATGATAATTTGACGCATCTGCTACGTTTAATATGACACAGCTAATATTTCGATTTAAAGGGCTCGACCATTAAATCGCGTTATCAGAGGAAGACCAGCAATAGTTCATTAGCAGGTCAAAGTAGACGCGCATGTCTAAATTTATTACACTACATATAAATTAACTGCTCTTGCATTCTCATCACAAATATTGCAAACGCTATCTTCAAGGATTTATATTGATCTAAGGTCAGACTATTGATTTAATTTATTATACATATGATTACTTGATATTAATTTTAATACATTCAATCGATTTTATTTGTTATATATATGTTTATTATATGTCTATATAACGAATTATGATGTTTAATTTAATTTAATTTTAGTTTCATTCACATTATTGCTTTGTCTTTTATTGAGGCATCTACTGTTGATGCTATCCACGCTAATTGCATTTTGTTATGCAGATTATTTTGGCAACTTCCTATGAGGTATGTAATTTATATTTAATATTCGATGCTCGCCGGGAGTCATCTAATATGGCTAGACAATACAATTATACATGGTACACCTAATTGCTATTTGATGTTGCAAATTATTTAAGAGAATTATACTTAACTATGCTTCCGTTAAGAAATATTTGGTAAATGCTTTAAATTGACATTTGATTAATTGATTTATCATCAATTCTTTTCCGTCACAGATATCGCGTTGTTTATTTCATGTTTACTTTTATATTTAGTTAAACATATATTTTAGGATTGGTAACTATTTTTTATTTTACACTGTGTTTATTTATTGGAAGGTTAGTGATGCCTAGGGGAAAAACTGTCGCGAGGGGAAAAGGAGTTAAAAGAAGGAGAACAGCCCGTGTTACTGATAATGACAGGACAGCTGCACTGTCTCAAACAGAACATGATGTAGTGCCGCCACGGACGCAAATTACAACATCTAATGCATCAGGACCATCTACCACATTTAACAGTTCAGTGGATTTACCGAATAATGAAGAGTCGTATTCACAAACCATCAATGAACAAGGTACATTTCAAAATTTTGAATCTAATGTTAATTCTGTACATGAAATTGCTAGCATCAGCAATGATTTGGGTAATAATGTGTCTTGCAATATCAGACAAAAAATCTTAAATGGTGAATATATTGATCTGGGTTGTTTATTGTCGAACCCAGTACCTATTGATGATAATTCTAATACTTTAATAATTAAAGATGGTGTTCTACAATCTAAACCAAAAGCATCAACAGTCAAGATTAATAGTATTAGTCAGTGGACTGATGCATTTCTGATTTTCATTGATATTTACCTGTCAAGTCATTTGGGAGAGGCAAGAGGGCTTCTGAAATACATGAGTAACATACGACTGGGAGCTAGTAGGGTTCCCGGTTTAGGCTGGAAGAGGTATGACGAGCAATTCCGTTTAAAAAAAATAAGTTTATAGTTTATAGCTTTATAGTTTCCACATTAGACAGTGACAGTCATTTTTTTAGCAGCAGACTGTTCATGTCACAGGTGTTGATCAAAACGGAACTTCACATAAGTTTCCCCCTTTTTTCTTTTTTCATTGTGTCCAAGTACATTGAACAATCGGCTTGAACATATTTGTAAATTTCATGAAGGTGGCGGGAGCAAATCACATTCTGTACAAACAGCATCTTGTTCATCATGGTCTTCATCACGATTTTCACATGTTCTCTCAAGTTTGTTCTGACTTTTATGTCCTCTGAACAAACATTGTCATAGTAAATGCTTATCATTGTTATAAAACTGACCAGCTATTATGAGGAATGTATACAGATATATTTATATTAGATTTAAAGTGTAAAATATGTTGATTTAAACAAGCAAAACATGTTGCAGACGTCTGTCTCCATTTTGTGTAGATAAACAAATGACTTTTTCTATTTTTAAACTTTGGTGAGTTCTAAAAAGGGAAATAACTCTTGTAGATTTCAGGCAATTTTTGGCATTTTTATCCAATTTTTACTAAAAAAATCTAATGAGCCCCAAAAATGTTTTTGCAGAAATGAGAAATATACATCTTTTGGAATAAAAGCTATTTTTTAGTTTATTCAGGAATGGATGCGTTTTTTCATAAATTAGTAGAAAAATTGGTTCATAATTGCATTAGAAATTGCCAAAATTCATACTAATAACCTAGATTAAAAATGTCAATTTGAGTTTAATATCAGAAAAAGTGAAAAAATGTCCCTGAACAAGTATTTAAAAGAAACTGATATGATATAAACTGCGCCAAACATATTATGCTGTATATAAGTCACTGTAAGTCGAGAAAAGCAAAAATCAGCTATTTTCAACATTTCAAAGCCTGTTGCCATGGTAACCATACATAATTCAGAGTGGCATGTACAGACTTTTTTCATATTTTATATAAATGTTTGTTGTCAGAAAGTTTCAACAAAATCGGTGACCACCCGTGCCCAACTTTGGTTGACGGTTACAGAGAATGGGTGTTAAATTGTTATTTTTCTCGGATGTTTTTTTTAATTCAAAATGTCACACTGAAGTAGGTACAAGCCCAAAAACTCGATGATTTATTATATACATGTAGCAATCACAACGAAAATTGGCCGTAGCAGACAAATTTCAAATCAACGAAAAGTTTTTTTTCTAAATCTTCAACAAGAACGTTTTAGAAAAAGTATGATATGTAACAAATACATTAATTTTATCGTTAATTCCCCAACTGTGTAAATACAAGTACTAATTACTTGTCAAAGGTACCAGGATTATAATTTAGTACGCCAAACGCGCGTTTCGTCTTCATAAGACTCATCAGTGACGCTCATTTCAAAATATTTATAAAGCCAAAAGAAGTACAAAGTTGAAGAGCACTATGTTCCAAAATTCCAAAAAGTTATGCCAAAAAACGGCTAAGGTAACCTATGCCTGGGATAAGAAAATCCTTAGTTTTTCGAAAAATTCAAAGTTTTGTAAACAGGAAATTAAAAAAAAAATGACCACATTATTGTATGCAAGTCAACACCAAAGTGTTGACTACTTGGCTGGTGATACCCTAGGAGACGAAACGTCCACGAGCAGTGGCATCGACACAGTGGTGTTAAGAGTTATCAAAGGTACCAGGATTATAATTTAGTACGCCAGACGCTCGTTTCGTCTTCATAGAGAATTTTACGTTTCAAATGAAACTTACGTACGTTAACGCAAGAAACTTAATAGGCTTAAAATTAGACGGACTTATAAGACATAATATAATTTGTGGTTGTCTCACTTCGACGGTTTTTATATTTCAGATTTCAGTCGCCTTAAAAGTTTATCCATGCACCCCTCTCCTGCATCCGTATCAAAAAACAATGACCATTTATTTAGCTGAACGAAAATAAAATGTGTACAAAAAATAAAAAAGAACACATTTACAGAAAAATAATCTACCACAAACGTTTCTGGTATTTGAATGTCAATATTTTCCATTCCTTTTTATCCGTCTTCCGTCTTCTCGGGACTGAGGGAATTATCGACCTCACTATACCAAAATACAAATAAGTCTGCATGGTCGGCATTATATCGAACTGACAGAAAGGAGTTCAACTATCTGACTATACCTCATAAGGTCGGACCGTTGAGTCAATTAAGATAAACGGTACTGTAGTTCCATCGGTTTAACTTAAGAAGTAAATCGGCTAGATAATCTTTGTTCACAAGTTGACAGAGTAACATGTCGACAGGTGTACACAAGAAAGGTTGACAAGTTGTTCATATAAAGGTCTACAATGTTGACAAGTGTTAATGTTAAAGTTTGACAGGTCGACACATTGAAAAGTCGATAAATGCATAGGTCGACAGGTTGACACGTGTAAAGGTTAAAAGGCATAGGTTGACAGGTCGACATGTTGAAAAGTCGATAAAATGCATAAGTCGACAGGTTGACAAGTGTAAAGGTTAAAACCTAGGTTGACAGGTCGACATGTTGAAAAGTCGATAAATGCAAAGGTCGACAGGTTGACAAGTTTACAAGTAAACAGGCCTACAAAAAAATGTAGGTTGACATGTCGACATATTGACAAGTCGATAAATGCATAGGTCGACAGGTTGACAAGTGTTAAGGTTAACTCTCGTGTATTGTTGACTTATGCGTTGGACTTGCAATCAAATAAAATAACACCCAAAACGGACTGATTATAAAATTTTAAAATGCCTAAATATTAGAAAAAAACTACAACCTACATGTATATATTAATTAACCTTAACTACTGAACTTGTACAAAGTCCTTAATCTTTTATCAACTTCATCTTTTTTTAGAATAAATAAGTTCAGAAACTCATTTTCCCGTATAATCTATGAACGCGGCACTACATGTTCCCAAATTAGTTGAAAAAAAACTATCTTTTTTTTAACAAAAATAGGAAAGTAAACATTGTTAACTGTATATCATTCAAAATATACCTGTGTCCCCTGCGAACAAAGTTATGTATGTTCAGATATATGACAAGTGGAAACTCTCGCTCGTGGAATAGGCTATTTCAAATAGATTTGAACTAAATGGAAAAAGGGAGGCAAACACAATTATACAACGACCAAGTTAAGGTGTATTACGTACGTCAAAATATAAATTTATTGAAAATAAAAACATTTTTGTCTGCAAGTTCAGATAATCATTGAGGATTAAGTAATATCTACTGTGTAGTAATTTTATCTGGGGTTAACCATCTGGTGTCTAGGGCAGTATTGTACATCATGAGTGTAGAAACTTTATCTCCCGCCTCAGGCCAATGTGTGCTATGGTCAAATAAGGAAATGGATTAGCCAGTTTTGGGAGGGACAATTAAGATCAGATTATTGCATGAACTTGGACATGCCGTCATTCAGCTAATTTCTCTGAAAGAAAAAAACATCATTTATTTGAAACTTGGAAAATATTTTTTTTAACTTTTTGCAAAAAGATCGCTGTGTATAGCTGAAGCTGAAATTGTGAGGTTGTAGTTGTTTTTCAAAAAAGGAGGTTACTTATTGTATGCAGATTTGGGTTTGATATTCAGAGTGCCGACTGCATTTAAAGACTTTGCCAGAGCTGATTTCCAACTACTTGTGAAATTCCATAGATCTGAGGAAGGTCCATCTTTGTTGAAAGTACGGCTATTTTTCAAGTAAAAGCGAACCTTAAATTATTTTTTTTATAACTTAAATTTTTGCTTTTAAACCATGGTCAGACGTGCATTAATTTTTGGTGACTCTTTTGTTCATAGATTAGAATCATTTGTGTTTAACAATGGCTACCAGGGATGGTTTAATTTGGGGTTTGATGGTACAGACATTCAAGTAGAATATTTCGGTTTGGGTGGAAGCACACTTCGTCCGGGCCCAAAATGCGTACAAAGGCAAGAATTTATAAAAATTATTGATGATTATATACCTCATTGTGTTTTTATTCAAATTAGAGGCAATGATTTATCCACTGAATCAAATCCCGCTAGATTGGCAAAGGATATACTAGTTTTTGCCGATTACATAATCAAATGCTATAATAATGTTCGTCACGTGATTATAGGTCAGTTGCTCCCGAGATACTCCGGGGGTTTGAAAGACAATTATAATAACAAAGTTATAGAGATAAAAAAAAAGAGCTACGAAAAACTGTACATCAACGTTGTGATATAAGCTACTGGCAACACAGGGTTTTTTGGAAAAACACTAGAGCACTGTTATCAAATGACAAGGTGCATTTAAAAACTATAGGCATGGTCAAATATGCAAAGAGTATTCGTACAGCTGTAGGTAGTCCAGCTCGAAGTTAAATAGTTAATTTATCACTTTTGTTTGATACTGATGCAATTATTAATATACAAAAATTTAAGATGGAGGCTCTTGTCATGTGGTAAATTTTACTTGACAAATATTATAGTAATTTACTGAAAATATGGTGCTCCATTACTACTTAATTTATATTATTTAACATATGTTTCCTCTGTCTTGCTTTGGTTTATTATGGTTGTGACACAAGAATGGTTGACATTGCTATTATGTCTTATATTATTAATGGTTCAGTTGCATGTAATGTTTTACATGTGGATTAACTACTTAATCATTTTCCATGTACATACATGTGTATTGACTTTGGTTCAAGCAGAGGAACATGCTAAATTGTTTTTACTCTATATAGTTGTGTCACAATAGGGTAAATTGTTTGTAAAATTTAATTTTACATGTTTTTTATACATATATTATTTGAAGTTCTGGAGTTACTATATCAGTATATTTTAGATTTTAAATTCAAGATTGGTTGAATCTATGTATTTATTAACACATGAATAGGATTACAAATATGCCAAAAAAAATAATTTGTGGATCATAATTTCCCTCAATTGGCCATATTAAGAAAGAAACTTTTGTATTAACAATTAAAATAGTATACACAAATATTTTTTTTTTCAGTCTTAATTATTTCAGTCAGAATGCCAAAGCAAAGAACAAAAAGAAAAGCTGCTCCTGCAAATTTGACTGAGGCGACAATTAGGGATGTGTTTGAGATGGAGACTACTGCCATGCCGCCATTAAATAGACCCAGGGCAAAGAAATGAAGGAGTACTAGGACACAACCGCAACAAGCTGATTTGACGGACGATACTATTATAAATTCTTCCGACAATAATCTCCCTAACAGTCCATCCGCTTATGACATTGCTGAAGCATTATTTGCAAAGTTGCACAGTTCCGGCATTCAACTAGTAAAGGACAATAACGTGATGCCGACTAGTGCGATTTCAACCATACTGAATCCTTCATTACAAACTGGTCATGCAAGCTCAACACAGTGTATGCAGATTCCATTTATTACAAGTATACCACCGTTGACAACTATGCCAAATGACAACAGTGATGACCATGACTCATCATTAACATTATTTCAGCCACCCTTATCATCAGATGCGGATGTCATACCTGGTTATCAGTTCTACTCAAGCTCTGATAATGTAGACACTCCCTATGCATGTCATATGTTAAAACATTCAATACCTATAGATTTTCATGTTAGTTGTAAGCTAAAAAATGATGTTTGGGCAGACAATTATGTAAGTTTTGACTTTTTGCTGCCGTCTAATATTGAGGAATATTCCTCAATTTTGTTTAAAAAATATTAACATCACTATTTCAAATAGGACAAACAAAAGGGAGCTCCAATCAATTCATCAGTAGATGAATGCTTTCGACATATTTATGTCCATTTATTTAGGGAAGTCTTTGAATTCTGCTTTGGCCTTGATAAATTATGGTTATACTATTCGTGGTTTATGTAAATCTTTGGGGTACCAAGCAGCTAGAACATATGATGAGAAATTTAGAAGGGTTAGAAAAATTCTAGATTTGAGATGGGATACTATAAATGACGAGTTATGGAGGTCAGTATCTCTGGTCCAATAGCAAAATGAATAGTGTCACATCTCAAGATAGGAGCTCTTTTATGAATACCTCTAAAAATACATTTCCAAGAAGGGTCCAACGACATTTTCAGTTTCCCATCGGTTATTGTTGGGCCTTTTGTAAGTCCGGGGAATGTACCTAAAAAAACTATACACTTAGACACCAGTATGCTCATTGCAGCACAAAACATTGTATCCTCACTTGTACAGAGGGCCAAGTTAAACGAGTAACCTCTGCCAAACCTTCCTTCTCTGGTAAAAGTTCATGAATTGAATAAACTTTTATCAGGTTACAAACAAGAGAAATTGATACATGGTTTTACACATGGGTTTTCAATCAATTCTTCTTTTTCAAGATCTGAATTAAATGTTCCTCGAAATCATAATAGCGCCAGAGAAAATCCAGTTGTAGTACAATCAAGAATTGAAAAAGAATTGAGGCTTGGGCATATTAAAGGTCCCTGCAAAAATGCACCTTTCCCTAATTTTGTTTTTTCCCCTAGTTCTAAAGAAAGAGCCGAATTTATCTAGATTAATTCATGATTTGTCCTACCCTAAAGGAAGTTCAGTTAATTCATGTATTTCTCCAGAATTGTCAGCAGTGCAATACCAAAATATTGAGACAGTTATAGAATTAGTTCAGTTGTATGGTTCACGCTGTCTAATGGCTAAAAGTGGCATTAAAGACGCATTTCGCTTAATCATCATTTATTAGGATTTCAGTGGGATAGTAAATATTATTATGACGCATCTCTACCAATGGGGGGATCTTCGTCCTGTCAGTTATTTGAAGCTTTTTCAACGGGACTTCAATGGATTTTAAATGGGAAATTTCACATTCATGGGGTATCTCACCTACTTGATGATTTTTTCTTTGTAGGAAAGTCTGGTACTAGTAATTGTTTGACAGCATTGCACACTTTTATGAGCCTTGCTGAGAAAGTGGGGGTTCCCATAAAAATGAAGAAAAAAAAACAGAATTCCCAACAACATGTCTTGTAATATATGGGATTGAAATTGATTCCGTACAGATGGTTGCTCGTTTACCTGATGAAAAAATTAAAAAAAATCACTATTACTCAATAAATACAAATGTAAACGTAGTGTTAATTTAAGAGAGTTACAGTCATTATTGGTTCTTTTGAATGTTGCCTGTGGAGTCATTGTTCCAGGTAGAACTTTCTTACGCAGATTATTTGATTTTAACTATGGGTCATACATATCCACATTATATAATAAAGTAAAATTCTGAAGCAAGGCAAGGTCTTAAATTATGGGATTTCTTTATTAAAGATTTTAATGGTAAATCATGTTTTTTATATAACGAATGAGTTTCCTCAGATGTTTAGAAACTTTATTCGGATGCTGCTGGGACACATTGGATTTTCTGCTGTTTTTGACAGTAAATGGTTTGCAGGTGAATGGCCACAGGAGATAAGAAATTTACCCATTACAATAAAAGAAATTTTCCCAATTGTTTTGGCAATTGATATTTGGGGTTCGTTTTTAGCCAACCATAATTTTTTTTTACCGATGATGCAGCGGTTGCTGCAATAATAAATAAAACATCTTCAAAAGAGAAGAATATTATGAAAGTGGTCCGGAGATTGGTACTAGCTGCTTTTAAATACAATATTCATTTTCGAGCTACATGTAAGCATATTCCTGGAAAGACCAACGTAATTTGCGACCTGTTGTCTCGTTTTTCTTTTCAAAAAGTTTATCGGATAGCTCCATGGCTAAATCCTTCTCCTGTTTACATTCCACCTCAATTTTTAAATCTGTAACTAATAAAACTCATTGGTTTTTATTTTGTCGAACATTCTGGAATTACTAGTAGAGGTCAACATGGTTTGCTCTACAGTCTTTTGTACATTTAAGTATATTTGGGAAGAGATCAACATGGCTTGCTCTACATTTGTTTTTTATTCATCATCCAATAAATGGTGTTTTGTGAAATAAATATTTATTTTTGTTGGTTTTGTTTTTTCTATATTATTATTTCTAGTGAACATTTTAACATGACTATCATTAACAATTTTTTTAATTTTTTTTTCCACATGTATTTTCGTCTATATGGACAGTAGCGTTCACCTCGGCTTGCTCTGCGTTTAAGTGATCATTAAGGGCTTATTTTCCTTAGCTTTAAATACTGTCTTCCCTAGTTCTGGACAGGGAGTCCTCGGGTGGGGATCGCCTTTGGGGATTTGTGGCATTTTCTTAACCCCACCTTTGCTTTTTAATTTCATTGTCATTTATTTGCTACTATTGATATTGTTAATATGTCATTCTCAATTAATGATAAATTTTGAACAAATAACATTTTGCTCAACTTCAGTTTTATATTAACAGCAAACTTAGCTCGGCCTCCTCCATAGGTTTGTTGAACATCATCTTTAGGAACCTTGGCTGTCAAAAATATGATTTTTATTAAATTTACAAGTTTTAAAAATGGTCAACGGGAGGTAACAGTGACCATTTTTTGAAATGTTAAGGTATGTTACGTATTACGTACGTCAAACACCTAAAATTCTCTCATAAGACTTATCAGCGACGCTCATATCAAAATATTTATACTAACATTGTTACATTTTACCAGCGTCTCAACACAGTTACCTAAGTCTTCAGAATAATACAACAGAACAAATCAATGACACTACAATCGGACTGTAGGTAAAGCATCAATAAAGTGTTGAATCTGTACCAAAACAAATGATCGATACATTTGGTACAATCAGAAAAGACAATATTGTTTGTTACACAAGCCGTTCAAGTACCAACTGGTGTAAATTGTTGTCTGGCTCACATAGACGGTAAACTTTAAAAGACGGAACAGTGAACAGATATAGATAAATCCATATTGAGGAAAACAACATACCAGTTGAATGCGTCCGATATTTTTTGGGTTTTTGACATTAAAGCAGAGATGCTGATTGATATCAGATAATTAGATTACTAAATGTTTCTTTTATTTATATTCAACCGTTTTTTATGCGCCACTTAGAAGCTATACGTTTTTCGGTATTTGAAACCGTTCGTTCGTTTGTTTGTCTGCCTGTCCGTACCCTCGTTTGTCTGTCTGTCTCGTTTAACGATAAATTGTTTTGTTCAGGTGGTTTGTGATAACTATTTTGATCTGAGCGTCACTAATGAGTCTTATGTAGACGAAACTCGCGTCTGGCGTATTAAATTATAAATCTGGTACCTTTGATAATGCCGGAGTCACAAATTGGCGTATAGACCGGCGTGCACCAGACGTACAGAGAAAATTGACAAAGTCCGTATAGGTTAGTTGCACGCCAGAGGAACGCTAAGCAATCGTTAAAAGCGCGTTGCACAAGTTTGAAGTACGTCGAAATACAAAGGTATACTCTTGGTGAACGCTATAACTCCCGGAAATTGTTATGCAGCTTAAAAAATTTCATCTAGCTCAAGCGTTAGTCAAGCGTATACCTGTACGCTACACGCACGTAATACATACGCTACATGCGCATTGAAAACGCCACATATAAGTTTGAGACACGTTTAGGGCACGTTGTGTACGTTTCAAGGTCGTTCGACTTTTAACTTAAACGTATGCGGGTGTGTTTGTAGCAAACAACCAATAATTAAACGTCCCAAAAACGCCGAAAGGACGAATTATCGTTTAAGATACGACCGGGAAGCGACTGAAATACGTTTAGGGGACATTTTTCTTAGCGTGAATTCCATTTACGTTAGACAACCGCCATACATACGCTTACATACGTTACATGAACGCGCGATACACGCTGATGTACGCTTATCGTACGCCTTATACACGTTAAAGGCTCGTTGTACACGATACATATCTGATTGAAAAGTTGAATGCATCCATCCTTTCTCAATTTTATCCAAAATTACAAGCGTATTGGCAGCGTACATGATGTTTTACCACGCCCGGCGTACGTTGGAGCTATACGCTGATATGTGACGCCGGTATAACTATTGTACTCAAACCAACTTAAAACTTAGTCCACATGATCCCTATGATATGATATTTCTCATTTAATGCTAAGTTACAGTTTTCACCCCAATTTAAAAGGTTCACTGAGCATAGAAAATTATAGTGCGAATGGGACATCCGTGTACTATGGACACATTTTGTATAATATTTTGTTAGTTTTAAGTTAAAAAAAAGCTATGAAATACATGCCCGCTACCAATCACCTACCAACATTAACAAGTTAACTGAAGCACCATGTTTTTTTAATAATAAAAAAACTAAATTTGAATATCTATTAGTGGATAATTCATATTTAATGCTATTCAGGGGGCATTATCATTGGTTTTAATAAATAAAATAAACCAATAGTTTTAGCCTTGAAAATTGTTGGAATACATGTATGAAAGTAGATGCTTTGACTTATTTTTATATTCTATAACTAGCATCCATCGGGCTATTTAAAACAAGATTTACCAAGTTAATCAAATGAAAAATCTCACGGGAAAATGGCAAAACCTCTTTGTAAACTTTAAAACCAAAACGTGCAAATCTGACGTTTAATCGCAAAGCTAATAAAACACTTTGGTATCTTATCTTAAATTTATATTTCTCGAAGTCCAAAAAAAAAACACCACTGCTGCTTGTTATGATTTCAATGTGATTGATGTTTCATTAATTAAGGAAAATCCTTATCCGGCAGTCCTTTCACATGCCATTTTGTGTGAAAACTGTAATTTGACTAGCAGGTCGAACAACTGATGTTCTTAAACCCTGTCGGCTGCCATTGACAATTGCCAAAAAAATTGATCACAAGGTGTAACAAAATGGATCTCTATACAATTTATTACGAAGTAGAAAACAATAAATTTGCGGCAAAGATGGTAAATCTCAACAAAAGGTGATAATTGTTTTACACCATATACAAATTTCGACAATCAAATAGAGAGAGAGAGAGAGAGAGAGAGAGAGAGAGAGAGAGAGAGAGAGAGAGAGAGAGAGAGAGAGAGAGAGAGAGAGAGAGAGAGAGAGAGAGAGAGAGAGAGAGAGAGAGAGAGAGAGAGAGAGAGAGAGAGAGAGAGATTTTAACATACAAACCTTTTTATGAGCGTTTTGTCTTCACCTAAAAAATATAATACAATCACAGTAAATGTCAAATGATAGATCAAAGTTTGATCAAATTTAGAACTGTCAATAATAATTGTAAGAATTAATCATCAATTCAAATCAGAAACGATATATAAGAAGGTTTTAAAATTGGTCCGTCTTCTACATTTTTGCAGTTTGAATTACATTTCCTTCCTTGTATTATATTACATTGTTTGGAACGATACTGTATCATTTACTTAATATATCAAAAAGATAAGGATTGTTTTAAATGATAGGAGCTGTACCAACTTACAATACATGATAAACCAGAATAAGACAATACATGTATAACACGATTTCCCGTTACGTCTTTACATTATATTTGCCTGGTTTTGTTTAACAAGCTAGATATAATAGACACCCTGTAGTCTTATTAATAAGATATCGGGACCATGTTTTCTATACGACGTTTCAATTTTGAATTTAAATTTCTATATTGATAGATAAACTGGAGTGCTTAAAAAACAGACATATTAACGCATCACACTACAAACATAGAAAAGCGAAAAGAATATGCAAAACCATTTATTAAATGACTAGACCCCCAAGAGGCATCGTCTGTTGTCTGTAGTGTTTCGTTATTGTTCGTCCATTTGCAACAAAAATGCAATATTTGAACATTAAGCATTCTTTTTTCCTTGGTTAAGTTTTTTTTTCTTGTGTATGATTTTTTTTTAACTTTTTCATTCGATCAATTTCTCAAATTTAACATAACAGGAATGTCCCTGCCATACATATTGTAGTGTCTGACCACCAATATGCCAATCTAGTTAGAACATAAAAAAATCACGCATTACCAGATTAGAGCACTGAACTGAAATAGGTGCTTCTTACATGTATTATGCATGCAAAAACTAAAGGGGGAAAATATGCCTTACATTATAATGTATGTGAAATAAGTGATATTCATCAGTTACAGATTGTTCACTTTCAAAACCAATTTATTCCAAGGAGGTGTCATGTAATTGTTTGATTTGTGCCTGTTATATCATTGCAATATTCCTTGTGTTAGCTGGTGATAGCATAGTAAAATGTAAACACTACAGGAGTTCATCAACATCCAATAACTTTTTAAAGTAAAAGTTTTTTACCGTTTATATTCTTGACCTATAGAAAATGATAAATATGTCATAACCATAACTGTACTATTATTCAACAAATGTTCCACTACTGATGACTAACGAAAAACTGAGCAATATTACGTGACACTTCATTGCCTTCTTTTTTCATAACAAACTTTTAGGTAATGGTTGCAAAAAGTCTTTAAAACAGTATGAAAAGGAGAAAAAAAACACAAAAGTAAGATGTATTTTCTGTTAAAGGTAACTATTACAGTCAGTTTAAAGTGAGCCTTGAATGTTGCGGATATAAGTGACTACATATGGTTTAAATTTTACAAACTGACCAACAATTAAGAAAAAAACAACCACGAAAACCAATGACTATGATATTTATTTTCTTATTTGACACTTTAAAGTGAAAACAGTTCATTTTTACACTTTAAATTATAAAAATCGCATTTTACATACCACAATGAGAACCTTAACCTGAATTTGTGCTATTAGAGCTTTCATACATTTTGATGAAAGGTACGAACGAACGTAAAGGGAGCGTGTATTATCTTTCCAAAATAACAATTAAGAGTCTCTGTTTTATACGGTAAAACAGCATTTTTTTTTAAATCAAATTTATGTTTAAAAAATTTAGCATTTCACAAACAATACACGCGTTTATATTGAAAATACACAAAAACAGTGTCAAATACACTAACGTGCGATACGTTACTTATGATAACCATAATTACACACATTTGCGCGGGAATTGTCCAAGCATGAGTTTTATGATTAATATTTGAATGAAATTATTGAAGAGCGTTAATCTTAATTGATCAGCAAATTGTCAACGTGGCTCATCGTGATTTGCAATACAAGGATACTACAGTGTTTTGAAAAGAATATGTAGCAATTATTTAACTTCAAAAGGGGGAGGGGGTTATTGTTATTTAAAAAATTCAATTTTATTTTTAGTTTTACGACGCTTTCAATCAAATTCTTTTGTTTTAAAATTTTAACACTATATGGTATGGCGAAAATCGGTATTAGGATTATTTGTTTTAGCTTCAACTTCTGAAATATTAAGATTAATATCTCAGATAATTATGATACTGATATGATAACATTATATTTATGGCCGGTTAAGACGAATTCTTAATCTTAATTATGACATGGTGACATCGGATGGAAGGTGGGCGTTGAAAAGTGGTTTATAAGGTGTGTATAAACTTTTCCTACAGTTTGTTTTTTTTGTATTGAAACATAGATCTCTGAACTTTCACAAGATTATTAATTGTGCAGCTGAAATTTTTGAACTGATGTAGAATTTGTCACATTTTATTCAAGGTTAGTTAACTTAGCGAAACTTTTTAAACAGAGTACCACTTAATTGAAATGATTTTTTCTTATAGTTTGTATTCCTCAAATACCCTGACACATAACACAATCATAACATATATTTACTTGCTGTTGTTTATATTGGCTCACCTATTTTTGTTTTATTTCTCCTTTAGGACAAACAGGTGATTCACTATGCCAACAGATAATATTGAACTTTTCAAAAATACAAACAAAGGAAACAGAAGGCCCGGTAGCCAACCACTGCATTCAGCATTATCATTCGATAAAATTTTTAAAAGTTATCGCCATAAAGTATTTGGAACAGAAATTTACAGAAGAACTAAAGAAGCCTTTTGGATAAAAAAAAAATAAAAATTTTAGAGCCTCATGGACTCAACACAATGTATGAACGATAATGAAACATTCTATAAAAAAAAAAAAAAAACGCGGCAAACAAACATCATAATATTTACGATAACGTAAGGTATCCAAGCGAAGTAATTGTTGTTTCAATGTTTAAATAACTGACTAATATTTTTTATGCAGTTAAAGATTGGATTAAAAAAAATAGTGAGGAGATATATTCTACCCGTGGTTTTAACCAGAAGTTGATTCTCAAAAATCGGTAGATCTACTGCTTAATCTTCGATCACAATCTTTGCAATTTTGCAGCAACACAACGACTTTTGATTTTTCTATGCTTTACACTACTATTACCAATGCCCAGTTGTAAGATCGACTTCATCAACTTTCATATTTTGTAAAGAACCAGACTGAATCTACCAGAAAGTATACTGAAGATGATATTATCAAAATGCAGGAATTTTTGATCGATAATATATTTGTTGAGTTTGGAGGATTCATATTTCAACAGACAGTCGGTATTCAAGTGGGTATTAATTGTGCACCCCTACGGCCGATTTGTTTTTGTACTCGTATGATTCAGAATTTATTCAGAACCTTCTAAAAGACAAAAAGAAAAGGCACCTTGCTAAATTCTTTAATTTTAATTTCCAATATATTGATGTTGTCCTATCATCGAATAACCCATATTTCAGCCAATGCTCACATCTTATATATCCCAGTGAACTTGAAATTAAGGATACTATTGATACCAGAAGGACTGCTGCATACCTTGATCTTATCCTCAATATTGACACAGATGGACGACTTCACACGAATATTTATGATAAATGGGACGATTTCAACTTCCCAATTATCAATTTCCCATTTTTCAGCATTATTAAACATATCCTCTGCCCCTACGTATGGTGTTTACATATCTCAATTTATACGTTATTTTTGTGCATGTTCACACTATACAGACTTTATATACAGGAGTGTTTTCCTAACGCAGAAACTGCTCCAACAAAGTTATGAGGAGGACAGATTAAAAATGACACTATCACGAATTGGTTGGTCCATTCGATGTGTCTTTGTCCAAACTAATTAAGGACATTTTTACCACGTGTTAGATTGTGGTTTGTCATTACGTCGTCTGATCTTTTAATTACCGAACGTGACTTATTCTCGATTGTGACTGCTTTGCTGGGTTGAATTCGCATTGCTATAAGACGTGTCACGGTACTTTTCCATCCCAAATTCATGTATTTAGTTTTGATGTTATATTTGTTATTCTCATCGGATTTTGTAAAATGGTAAGTAAAATCTAGTAATTCATTCTTTTCAGTGTACAATTGACTATTGTTGACAATATCCTGGGTTAACAATTGACCACTTAATAACTATCAAAGGTACCTCGCTTATAATTTTATACGCCAGACGAGCGTTTCGTCTACATAATACTCATCAGTGACGCCGACAGTGAATACGTTATGTTGATAGTATATATATATATATATATATTCAACTCGTCTAAACATCAACCCAACAATGTTAGATCTGTAAATTTGCTTTCGCAAATTTTTGGTTCTTCCCTCGCCGGGATTCGAACCCATGCTACTGTGATATCGTGACACCAAATCGCCTGCACTGCAGCCGTCCCGCTAGACCACACGACCACCTGGGCTCTATATATATATATATATATACATATACATTGTATATACATTATGTACACAGCCATGTATCACCATCATTGATGGCGATCCGATGGATACATCTGTTGTAGGGTTGTCACTGACTCAGACGTACTTATATATATATATATATATATATACAACTCGTCTAAACATCAACCCAACAATGTTAGATCTGTAAATTTGCTTTCGCAAATTTTTGGTTCTTCCCTATATATATATATACAACTCGTCTAAACATCAACCCAACAATGTTAGATCTGTAAATTTGCTTTCGCAAATTTTTGGTTCTTCCCTCGCCGGGATTCGAACCAATGCTACTGTGATATCGTGACACCAAATCGCCTGCACTGCAACCGTCCCGCTAGACCACACGACCACCTGGGCCGTGTGTTACCTTTCCTCGTCAGTTTTAATCTAGCGGCGTACTACAGTACACGATATATAAGGCATGGAGATGTTATTGTTACAGATCAGCTAAATTATCTATAGTAAAGGATCTTACAAATAAATGTAATATACAGTCACAGAAAATAATTATATTTTTAAGTACATCTGAGTTAGTGACAACTCTACAACAGATGTATCCATCGGATCGCCATCAATGATGGTGATGCATAGCTGTGTACATAATGTATATACAACTCGTCTAAACATCAACCCAACAATGTTAGATCTGTAAATTTGATTTCGCAAATTTTTGGTTCTTCCCTAGCCGGGATTCGAACCCATGCTATTGTGATATCGTCACACCAAATCGCCTGCACTGCAGCCGTCCGGCTAGACCACATGACCACCTGGGCTCTAAATAATAGAGCTTTCATTGGCCGTGTGTTACCTTTCCTCGTCAGTTTTAATTTAGCGGCGTACTACAGTACATGATATATAAGGCATGAAGATGTTATTGTTACAGATCAGCTAAATTATCTATAGTAAAGGAGCCTACAAATTAATGTAATATACAGTCACAGAAAATAATTATATTTATATTAAATTCCGTTCGTTCACTTTCAGCTTTATATTGTGCAAATAATATTTGGTGTATGAAAAGATATGACTTTGTTTATGAAAATGGTGACAAAGCATGTAGCGCTCCTCTGATCAAATTTGTTTTTTTAGTAATCCAACATGCTATTTGTAGTAGCAGTAGGTCACGAAAGAACTGTAAGCATTGGTTAAACAAGGTTTATACATGCAGTCTCCATGTTGAGGACCGCACTGTGACCTATAATGGTTTTCTTTTACAAACTGTGACTTAGATAGAGAGTTGTCCATTGGCGATCATACCACATAATAACTCAGGAAATACGTGGGTTATATGATGATGAATATACGGTAACAAAGAATGTAGCTACGTTCGAAAGTTGTGAAGGGTTGATAGAATTAGTTGAATATAGAGAAATTTTAAACCTCATAATGCATGTATTCACAGAACTGGTCTCTCGTCCATTACCGTATGAATGGTATATACTGAACATGTTTTGTTTCACAAAAACCTATATCCAAAACAACTTTTTGTTGATGTATCCTTTTTGTTAATGCAAAACAATACACATGTCATTGAATCATTTCAGATTTAAGATTTTATAAACATGTCTGTGCACATTTAATTTTCTTATTAAGTATTAATACATGTATATATCTTAAAAATATCTCCATGGCAACAATACTGCAGTTTCAATTACATTTTATGATATATGAGAATATCAATTTTATAATGCTACACGAAGCAGCACACTCACAACGTTAACTGAATATTACCCTTGCTTTGCACAATATGTAATTTTGTTTTATTTGAACTTGTTTGCATTGGTGTCCATGTTGTTTGCAGTTGTACGTGCTGTATTTGTTTTTGTTGTTTGTTTAGTCTTGAAAGGCAAAACAGAGGTTTATAGTGCATTTTAAAACTTGGTTAAACCCCCACTACATACAATGCGTCCTACTTCAAATGTATCATATCTGAATCATTCGTTGATCGTTGCTGTTTGTCTATTTTTCCTTGATGAGTGATACTAGTGGGTTTGTTGTACTGTTAAATATTTTTTGTAATTACAGTTACCTCTTTTTTGTGTATTATTCATTTGATAGGTATGTTAAATATTTTCTTTTCATGGCTGACCAGTATTATAGTTATCAAAGGCTTATCATTTGGTATGCCAGACGCGCGTTTCGTGTACCTTAGACTAAGCAGTAACGTGCTGATAAAAAAAGTTAGAAAGCCAAAGAAGTTTGAAGTTGAAGAGTATTGAGGACCGACATTCAAATAGTTCAAAATACAGCAGAGGTAATCTTTGCCAGGGATAAAAAAAAATATTTAGTATTTCGAATAATTCATACTTATGCAAACAGTAAATTTATAAAAATAACCATCTCATATATATGCATGTCAAAACCGAAGTGCTGTCTACTAGGTTGTTGATACCTTGGTGTAAATAGTTATCAATTCTACATAATTTGATACGCCAGAATAACATACCATTAATGTGTCGTCGGCGAATAAAATATATGACTCCAATTACAAAAATCACTATTAAAAGAGCACTAATTGACCCAGTAATCCCTCCAACTAAGGCTGAGGACCCAGATTGATGTTTAGCTTGGTCTGAAATAAAAGTTATCAAATATTATACATAACAGACTAAGCATCCTAAATAAGATAAAATGAGCATTTCTCCTTCGTTTGTTTGTGAACTATGCACTAATTTTCACATCACTCTTTGCAGTACAGGTCTTTTGCACTAGCTTAAATTTTCTTAATAATATAGCATGAATCGACGTCTGCATTCTGTAATCATGCACAATCTGTATGCAACGCAAATGCTAGGTTACTGAAGAAACATCAATTTGATTTTAAATGTAAGTTATGGTTTGAGGACTATCTTGTCTTGTATTGTCCAGATGTGTTTGAACTTTATATTTTGCCATTTGATTAAGAACTTCCCGTTTTGAATTATTCTTGGAGTTCCGGTTTGTTGTTATTTTTCATTAAACTTTTTGTTGGGTTACACTTTATAAATACAGTTGTTTCTCAAGCAAAGTCACTTTTGGGGAGATTTATAATATTCATAGATCATCTATCTTGTTTACGTTTTGTTTCCTAGATATGTTTTGCTATCTTAATTTGGGAATGTTACAAGTACACATACACATACATATTTTATATACATATATCATATCTAGGAAACAAAACGTAAACAAGATAGATGATCTATGAATATTATAAATCTCCCCAAAAGTGACTTTGCTTGAGAAACAACTGTATTTATAAAGTGTAACCTATAAACATGATAAATAATGGATATCAATAGGTCACTAAGTTTCATAAAATTATAAGTTATTGTTTTGTAAACCGAGGTCCAACAAAAAGTTTAATGAAAAATAACAACAAACCGGAACTCCAAGAATAATTCAAAACGGGAAGTTCTCAATCAAATGGCATAATATAAAGTTGCTATCTTAACTTGGGAATGTTACAAGTACACATACACATATACATATGCATTTTGTTAAAATTGAAATATGTGGACACTCTTTAGTCGAAGAAGGGGTAGTACATACTTTTAGTGTAAGTTAAGACTTTTGGAAGTTCGGGGCATATGAACGTTGAAAATATGCCGCACAGCCCTATATTTTGACCCTTGAAAAAAATCAAATGAATCACAAATTTAAATAATTCAATGAAATATTATATAAATATGATAATAATAGAACGATTGATTACAACATAAGATTAACAAGGGAGGTTTTTACTTGTCTGATAAGAAAACTAGCTCTGATGTTCTTGTCCATAGGGGCTTCAAAGACGCTAAAATATTCATAGAAAATGAAGAAGAACGTAGTGTATTTTTGTTGTAGATATACAAGTTCTCTAATTTTCATGCTATTTTCACATTTCCTGACCGGTGTGAGAAAAAATTTCTAATCTCTAGTGAAAAATTTGTTCTCAGGAAATGATTGGTTGAAATTTTATTGTGACGTTAAATTTCCTTTGTTTCTTCCGAATTTTTCTATTGTGACGTCATGAAAAAAGGCGACCATGTCTGATGACGTCACATAAAAAGTACACAACTTTCTTCAAATCTTTGAAAAAGAAGGATACAAATCATTAGAGAAACAGATTCCACCACTATAACTCGTGTATTATGATATTTCTCCAGTCTCGACAGTTAAATTGTAACTATTTAAAAAGCTCGACAAAGCCTCGCCATTCAAATATTAAATTTTAACTGTCTCGAGTGGAGAAATATCGTGACACACTTGTTGCAGTTGTGGAATCTATATAACTCGGTCACGTCCATTCGCCTTTTTTTAGATGTTAACCAACTGATTTTTATAGTTTGTTCGTTTGTTGTACTGTAATACCACTGTCCCAGGTAAAGGGAAGGGTTGGGATCCCAATAACATGTTTTACCCCGCCACATTATTAATGTATGTGCCTGTCCCTAGTCAGGAGCCTGTAATTTAGTGGTTGTTGTTTGTAGATGTTTCACATATTTATTTTTGGTTCATTTTTTGTACAAACATTGGGCCGTTAGTTTTTTTTTTGTTTGAAGGGTTTTACATTTGTCATTTCGGGGCCTTTTATAGCTAATCACTATGTGGTATGGACTTTGATCATTGTTTAAGGCCTTACGGCGACCTATAGTTGCTAATTTCGGCGTACTTTGGTCTCTTGTTGAGAGTTGTCTTATTGGCAATCATAACACTTCTTCTTTTTATAATGATTATAATTAAAGGTATATATACTGTTTTTAATTCAAATAAGGGCTGAAACAACAACCCCCTACAGGAAGTAATCGATCTTTGCTGAAAACAAAGTAAGGTGGATGGATCAAAGCGGGAATGGACGTATCAAACAATGGCATTTGTTTCGATAAGGTTATTTCTAATCAAAATGTTCCACACATTGTAGATTTTGTAAGAATAGCGAGTGCGCTCATCAATTGTGTTCGTGCTCCCTTGATACACGATTTTGGAAATGATGAGATCAGTCAACATATGCTTCAATGATCAAGTTGTAATATCAATATTGATTTTCCCTTATAAGTCTTTGTTAGATTTACACTTGTAATGAAACTGTGCAAAATCTATCTGTGTTTCAAACTAAAAAAAATAGTGTCATCTTGTCCAGTAATATAGAAACATTTTCAATTTTCAAATAACATTTCATTGTCTGGAAGAAAATAACCATTACTTGAAGTTAACAAATCATATTTCCCTACTCTCCAGAAAATGCCTACCGTCTATTGATTGAGCATAGCAATTCGGACATTACAGTTTTAATCAGATGCTGTGCTAACATCGCATCAACGATATGGTAGCTTGGACATAGTTGTTGGTAATCAGACTTGTAGATATACCGAAAAAATCTTAAATGCTAGGGATATTCCTTCGGAAACACAATCTAGTTGGAACCAGTGACAATATAATTGTGAAAGAGTGACTCGTTTACTGTTTGTTCTATCAAGTTATTTTTATTGATATTCTTTCCATATGGGTTGAAAATAAAATGTTGACTGTTTATTCGAATATATTCTCTAACAACATTATACATTATGAATAAGTATGAATTTCCCTTAGTATTTAGATTAGATTAACATTCAGTATTTTATTACTTGTAGTTACTGATTCCACTGTAAACTGAAATTCACAATGAAGGATAACACTTTATAAACAATTATATTTACAGTAACACTTATTTCTAACATAAACAGTAAACTAGTTTTATCAAATACGAAATGTAAATGCTTTGTGGTTTTTTTTACATCTGTTTCTTTTTGGGTAAATTGTACTAACATATGTGCCATTTAAAAGATTTCATTTGTAACATAATAAATTGTTGAAGTTATTAATGTTAAGGAAAACACATCACCAATTCTGTTGAATGAAATAATAAACAAGAGGCTCTCAAGAGCCTGAATCGCTCACCTTAAATTGTTTGCTTAAATCTTCCATCAATGATTTTTGGGTTTTCAATTTATATAAATGGTTCTTCGATTCTGTCATATCTTCTTCAAAAGCAAAAAACAAGAGTGGACACACTGATATGTCTCGTTTGTCTCATGTTCATAATATAATTTATGATGAAAGTATAAAAAACATTGTATACCCCAAGCATTACATTATTGCTGTTTACAGTTTATCTACATCTATAATAATATTCAAGATAACGACCAAAAACAGCAAAATTTCCTTAAAATTACCAATTCAGGGGCGGCAACTCAAAAACGGGTTGTTTGATTCATCTGAAAATTTCAAGGCAGATAGATCTTGACCCGATAAACAATTTTACCCCATGTCAGATTTGCTCTAAATGCTTTGGTTTTTGAGTTAAAAGCTAAAAACTGCATTTTACCCGTATGTTCTATTTTAAGCCATGGCGGCCATCTTGGTTGGTTAGCCGGGTCACCGGACACAATTTTAAACTAGATACCCTAATAATGATTTTGGCCATGTTTGGTTAAATTTGGCCCAGTAGTTTCAGAGGAGAAGATTTTTGTAAACGATAACTGAGATTTACGGAAAATGATTAAAAATTGACTATAAAGGGCCATAACTCCTAAAGGGGTCAACTGACCATTTCGGTCATGTTGACTTATTTGTAAATCTTACTTTGCTGAACTTTGTTGCTGTTTACAGTTTATATCTATCTATAATAATATTCATGATAATAACCCAAAACAGCAACATTTCCTTAAAATGACCAATTCAGGGGCAACAACCTAACAACGGGTTGTCCGATTCATCTGAACATTTCAAGGCAGATAGATCTTGACCTGATAAACAATTTTACCCTGTCAGATTTGCTCTAAATGCTTTGATTTTTGAGTTATAAGCTTAAAACTGCATTTTACCCCTATGTTCTATTTTTAGCCATGGCGGCCATGTTTTTTTATGAAATGGGAATTAAAACACAAACTTTATTCTAGATACCATAGGAATCAATCAGATGAAGTTTGGTTTGAATTGGTTTAGTAGTTTCAGAGGAGATGATCTTTGAAATAGTTTACGACGGACGGACGACGACGGACGCCAAGTGATGGCAACAGCTCACATTTCCTTTTAGGAAAGGTGAGCTAAAAAAATATTTAAAAGTGAATGTATGAGAATGTGTCATGATATAGATAAATACCAATACTTTTATGTACGATCGTATGAATGAAATCAAATCGGAACTAATCAAAATGATAACATGCAATAAAAATTCATTTTTTTCAAATTAAAGAGATTACCATTTTTAAAAATCGTACCTTATCACTAGTTCCCTGGCTAACTTGTTGATAATTACTTAGCTCATTACTATTAAACTCTATGATTCTGCTAGTTTTGTTAACACAGATCGGACAATTGGATTGTTCATTCATATTTTGTCGAGTAATATGCCATTCAGTGTGATTGTCTTAAATTCAATGTTGGCAGTAACTTATCAAAAAATGTGTTGATATGCTTCATTAACCTCTAAAAACCGGCAGTATTCAAAATATGACAAATATTTTTTTTTCAATTACGAAATTCAAACTTCAGAATATAAAAGCTCCTTATTTCAACCGTTGCCAAGCACTATTTTTGTTGCTAAGCTGTTTGGAAACTAAAATATGAATAGCTTTTATTTCTCACTGATAGATATTTTCAACAAACACCACTCTTATTTGCTTTGATTTCTATCTGTAGAATAAAATAACAAACAAATTAATGTTTGTAGTTCTGTTTAATTTGATTGTATTTGGTTCTTAACCGTCAACATTTGCTTTGCTACGTTCAATACCAACTTTATTATAATTAAAAACCAATTGTTCAGAGAACCATTGATGGTCTTTCCACCAGTAAGGATCTTTTTTATATGAAAATATTAAAATTCGGTTTTAAATGTCAATTTTAGCGTCAAATGACAGCTTATTTGACGCTGATTCCAAAAATATATGGTTTCTATACAAAAAGATATACATAAGGAAGATCATTTTTTACTTCCGGTTTAAAAGATGTTATTTCCGGTATGTTTTGATAGTTTACTTGACACTGATTCCAAAAATAGATGGTTCTATATACTTTTACATTAAATTAGTACAAAAAATGGCTACTTCCGGTTTACAAAAGGTCACTTCCGGTTGGCTTTTTCAAGGTCACATTGCTTGCAACCTTTTTCCAAAAGTCCCATGGCTTTATCATGTATATATAAGAGGAAAAGTAAAGGTCAAAATCTAGAACGTTAAATTTACCTATGACCTTGAGCTCAATTTCAAGGTCATCAACCAAGGACCTCAAATCAAAAGACTCTAGGCCTTTACTTTATATTGTTAATGAGTTATATTACCATACAACTAATATTAGATATAAAAGGGGGCAAAACTCGCATTAAATGTTACGTACACTTTTAAGTAAAATTTACATGTTACGACATGTCGCAACTAGCAATTGTGTGAAAATATTTTGTCGATATCTTGTATGATTTCTGAAAATAAGAGATAACAAGCCAAAATCAAAAATTTGAACATGATCTTGACCTTTGACCTTGACCTCATTTTCATACTTTTTGAGCAAGGGCCTCAAATCAAAAGACCCTAGGCCTCTATCACTTATGGTTTTCCAGTTACAAATTTATTTCACTTATTTCAATACAAAAGGGGAAATTACTCTCATAAGGGGTCTTCGTAAAGCTTCGGTCAAAATAAAACGTAACATCCTAAGGATATAACGAGCAATTTGGAAAAATAAATTTGTCGCTTTCTTTTACGGTTGCGGAGGAGATCTGATAACAAGAAAAACAGTGTTTGGGGAGATAACTCTTACAAAGAAAAGTGTTCGGTTAAACAGGGTGAGTTTCAAAAGCGTATAGACTGTATGATCTCATATACAAAAAAACTAAGCGACTTCTTTTGAAACATTTTTACACCGCAAGAAAAAAATTAGGCGGAAGAAAAAAAAAATAATCAGAACAAAATCAATAGGGTTTCCACACGAAAGGTGGAAAGACCTAAAAAAGGATGAATAAATATCATATAGGACTGAAAACCAATTGATGGGAATTCATCTTCACACATTCTCTGTATGTTTAACTCAGTTGGCAAAAAAAAATATGTACTGTTGCTTTGCAATAATATTGTTGCTAGGTTGTTGCTAAGCATTTCTTATTCTTCACTTCAAGCTATTCTTACACAATCCTTTCGGTGAGGAATTGTGTTAACTTGCATAAATAAAGCCATAAACAAATGATACAACATGTATTTAACGAACCCGTTGCAAGCCAACTTTTCATTCACCGGAACACAAAATTAATCAATATTTTCAAGTTTCTATTCAAAGGCTTTCAAAATTATGAATTATGAAAAAACACTACAATAATTTCTGGACCAATGTGCAGTACGATTTTGATAATACGAACTATCAAACAAAAAATTAAACATTGCCTTTTAAACATGACAAGACAATGTACATGGTCATATAAACCCACTTGGAAGGCTTTATTATTCTTTAACTATCTAAACATATATGTCATTGTACAAAAAACTTTCCTGTTTGCACAATTCCCTATGGTCAAAATGCAAAACTACATTTTCTAATTGTATAATGCTACCTAAATGTTCATTTTAACCATCCAATAAATGATAAACCGAATACTAGTATGGCTAGAGAAATTAGGATAAATGAATTGAAGTCTTCCCTACTTCTTTAAAGGTATCCATTAAACCTGATCGAGTCTGTTAAAAAAAAGCGAAATAACTAATTATAGCTCCACTTCAAACGCCGTAACCAAAAACAGAAATGATATAACTACCATGATCCTGGCATCAACTGCATATATGTGTATAACGCCTTAAAAATGAATTTAACAATTTTGATGGAAAGCGAGAGGATAAGGACTATGGTGGGTTTATTTAGTGTACATACATTTTCCTGATATTCAAAGTGTCCTAGGATTCGAAGTGTTGTATCTAGGTCGAAACCCGAGTCCTATAATTCCGATGTGGAAATGACTGAGCAAAGGGGATGTATTTTCAAAGCACAAGAAGAAATATGCCTGTATATTTAGAAGAAATGCAGACAGACCGACGATCATTTGTAGTAGACTTATGTAGAATTGACGTTTTTTATTTGATAGAAACATGATTTGATTACTTTTATTAACTATAAATTAATTAATTATTAAATTCACGGTAAAATATTTAAACGTCTTGCGATTAATAATCTTCTATACTGCAACTATAGCTGTGTTTATTTCCTAAATATAGTGACATAGCTATATTTCGTAAAATGTCAATTTCATCATAGAACACTTCATGACATGTACAGTTCTTGTCTATTCGTTTTTTATGTGTTTTGTTATTTGATTATGTCATGTGATTATGGACTTTCCGATTAGATTTTTCTCTAAATTCAGTACTTTTGTGATTTTACTTTTTTTTTCCACCATCAGGGATCCATTAAGGGATTAAGATAAGTTTGACATTTGTGTTACGATTTAAAAAGCTATCAATGTATTCATTTAAGTTGCAGTATAAAAACAATATTAGGTCAATGTCATAAAAATATATAAACTTTTTTGTGCTCGGCCCAAAACTAGTGAAGGGCTCAGTAGAACCTTGCCCTTCCCCAGTTTCTTATTCTCAAACAAAAAAGTTTCTATTTTCCTGTCATTGACCTAATATTGTATATTTCTGTTGACATTTCAGCGAAGTCATCCAATAACTTTTTTTTTTTAGTTCCGGCTAAACTTTTCCGACACTCTAGCGCATGGATATGGATTTATACAATGTTGCTAAAGACCTTCGAAACTAGCCATAATTTTCATTCTCACTCTTCTCGAGTGATATAAAAATTATCACAAAGAAAGATCAAAGGAAAAACACAGATAATAGCAATACTTACTGATTATCAAAATATATGTCATGTCTGACCCCTACTGATATAATTTCAAAGTACGGACATAAAAAACAGATGCCTACGATAATTGTTAAATTATTATTCATCTAAGTTGTGTGCTATATTCTAAATATCAAATAAACAGAAAATAATTAACTTTGACCATGTCGCATCTCGATTTGACCCACAATACATTATAAGATTTTCGTTATAATAGAAATTGTCATAAGTACATTAACTTGTACAGACTAAAAAAAAATATTACAGTCTGTGTTGAATTGTGCAATTTAATTCCATCTTTATTAAAAGCATATTGATACCTATAATCTATAATAATATCTAAAAAATAGTTCGATGGATTGTTTATAACATAGTTTTCCGAAAGTAATGTCAAATCTACTAATATACTAGTCAACAAAAGAAACGATACATGAGTTTTTTCAAATTGAAGATAAAAATTTCCGTTAATAAGACCAATATTGAAGGTAGTAATACTTAATTATTTAGAAATATAAATCCGTTTAAAAAAAAGTTTTGCTTGCATGACGTTTTTGGCGATTTAATTTTACAAAATTTACATAAAACGACAATTTAAAAAACAGAACTTAGAAATGGAAAGTTTACAATGGGAAAGCTGAAATCATCTCTTGTGTCGTAAAGTTTTGTTTTCAACCGACCCTCATTGTCAATTTCTAGATGTAAGACAAGATATGAGGCCGACTTAACTGTATCTGTAGTATCCTTTATCTCTATCTGGTTCGATGGGATAGATGCGTTCCACATAGTCACTAAATTTTGAATTATTTAGTGAAAGAACATCATCTATATTGCGGAAAGTAGAGTTAAAGGATATCGCTTACTTCTTATCTTTCTTCCTAAGAAGGTCCTATATGAAGTTATAATAATAACGAAACAAGTCGGCAAGAAGAGGGGTACAATTTGTTTTCATTGAAATGCAGACAGTCTGTTAAAAAAACACGTCCTCCGAACGTAACAAATATGTTGTCAATCAAGAAATCAAGCAACTTGATAATGTCAGTTTCAGAGAATTTTTTGTTTGAATCAGAGTGATCCTTTACAAAGTAGGATTTATCAATCCATAAGACACGATACTTGTATCTACGTTGGCCATTCTTTTTTATGAAACAAAGCAATACCAACTCTTTCAATTTGTCTTTTAGTTTGGAATGTGAAATACTTGTGTAAAGTGTAGAAAAGTCAAATGTTTTAATACTACTAAGTATTACAAGATGACAGATAATTAGATTGTATGTACTTTAAACGATCTTTGCAATTTTTAAGTATCCACATCTGATTCACGCCACCTCAAGAATAGGCAGTTTCACAATAACTTTGAAGCCCGTCTATGATTGCTGATAAAATAGATGTTAATAACATAGAAAGAATTTTCGTGGAGCACTTGGAAGACCCAGCAATATACCATTTGTAAGGACACTTATGTAGTATACAGTTGGGTGCAGACCAAGCATTACATAAAGTAAAAGCAAGTTAACGCGGCGTGCACATATTTCGTTAGTTAACTTTAAATTTCGCGTTTACTAGTAAACGCCCGTTTACTTCATTTACGTTAACGCGGTCAAAATGGAAATTTCTAATGTCTACTCGAGTAAACGCGCGTTTACTCTGTGTCCGTTTAGTCAGTAGTAAACGACCGTTTACTTCAGATTTCACAAGTTTAATTTTACGTGCACGTAAAAGTAAACGGGCGTTTACTACAGATTTCTAAATTGTATTTTTACGTGCACTTGAAAGTAAACGTGCGTTTACTTTTCGCGTTAACTAATTGTGTATATTATAAAATAATCGTCGCGTGCATAATTTTGTACATTTATTTATGTTGTTAGAATGACTTAATATTTTACGTATTTGTGTTTTAAACCTTAACATTCAAAAACACTTTTTATTACAAATATAAACATTTATTAATTGCAAAAAAAAAAAATCAGTTCCAAAAACTTTCAACAGCGGCTTTTCTACTTTTTCTGTTCAAAATTTATATGTACAAATATCAACTTAAACTTAATATCCTCTCACGAATGTAAACTGAAAGTTTTGTAGGTTTTACAGTTCCAGGACGAATTTCCATTTTGTTCTTATATGCAATTATTAATTTTCAATAAATTAATTAATTAATTAAAGAGGTGTCATTTCATTAAATGCAATCGTCAATATGTTGATCAAAAATGTACAGATGGATATTTTGATGTACCTTATCATGTGATATATTAGGTCAGTGTATCCAGGATACGAGGACAATCTGCGTTAACGCGCGTTTACTACAAACAGTAAACGGGCGTTTACTTTATTATACAAAATTGGAAGACACGCCTTGTTCGCGTTAACGCGAAGTAAACGCCCGTTTACTTCGCTACAAAATTAGAAGACGAGCGGTTTTTGCGTTAACGCGGAGGTAAACGCGAAAGTAAATGCCCGTTTACTATTTATGTCTACTAAAATTTCGGAGTTAACGCAGAGTTAACGCGGCGTTTACATGAAGTGCACGCGAGTAAACGCCGCGTTAACTTTTAAGGCCCGTTTACATGTAATGCTTGGTCTGCATCCAACTGTAGGTATCCAATACAGTGGTGAAAGATCCAGTGCTGCATCTTTGGTTGAAATTCTAAAGGAACATAGAACAGACCTATGATTATCCTGGATTTCCTCTTTGGTAAGTGTCGTGAGGTCATATGTTGAGTTTCCAAGTGAATTGTCAATACCTAATTCGTTTATCAAGCAGGTAATGTAATGAGTTTTACACACAAAAACGATACTGTTTGTGGCTGTATCTGCGAGAACAACTACATATTTGTCATGGAAGTAGGATAAGTGTTTTGCAACACTCGGGTCTTTAAAGATGGACGTAGCATGGGCATTGATAGACCCATTCAGTTTCCTAATTCTGATTTGTATCTCACTGCCTTAATCCATTATGAAAGAGTGTCTACGTCTTCTTTCTCGCGCTTAGTCTTTTGCCTGACATAATCCTCGACTCAATCCATCAAAATTTTAAAGTTGTATTTCAAATTGATGGATTTAGGCTCACGATATTTCGGACCTTTTGATAACCCATTTCATAGGGAAGTGTTATTAACAATGTTGAAATCACCGGTAATAACATGGCCATCCGTATTAAATGTGAATTGGGAACTAGCACAAGTGCAATCAGGAGTTTTAGACTTGAAGTCGTTAATATTGAGATCCTGCAAAACCTGCTTGTAATTTAAAATTTAGCTGCAATAGGTTTGGTATAGGTATAAAAAATAATCTTAAATGATCTTAGAAATAAGAAAGTTTTTCGATTGAACTCATTTATGATGAAGGATATTGCCTAAGTTGACGCCATCGAGACCTTTGTTGGCAAAAGAAAGATTTATGAAAGATCTTTTCTCTTTTTCATCTTTTCCAATGCGGACTGGCTTGCAATATCCGAAATTATAGCTGTAATTTTGTATTGGTTTGAATGAGGGTTTGTAACAGTGGTTTCCAAACATAAATTGAAAAGAGAATGAAGTTTATAAAGGGTTAATGAATAAAAGTTTCGTGCGAATGTGATGAATACCTTACGGCTTTTGTATAAATGGCAGCAAGTCATTAATAGAGACATCAAGCCGAGTAGGTAATGTTTAATGACTATGACCATGACTGCGTCTACGTCATCACATTCACCAAGCTACAAGAAGGACAAGATAGAATACCTATACCATTAATGTTGTCATTGCATCCATATGGTGTCGCAGTTCCCAATTGTCTAATCCAGTAGTCCTCTTTTTGTCTACGGAGAGTCGTCGCAAGATTAGAAATGTTAGATATATGGTATATTTTTGCGATAATGCGAGCTATCATAGAAACGATTCAATGATCGGGGTAATTAAAATGCTGGTAAAGAATGTCGTTTGCATTGAAGTTAATATCTGATCTATGACCGCACATACGATTATTTAGCCTTTTTTTAGTTTCACCGACGTATACAAATCCGCAAATGTTGCACTCTAATCCGTAGACGACATTTATTGATTTACAATTCAGGCCATTGTGATCTTTGGTAAAATGTGACTTCTTGCATGAATTGCTAGTAAATTCAGCATCTGACATTAAACTTTCACAAGTTTTGCAGCCTTTGGTCTCACATTTCGAGTGTTGTTTTGAGTCATCAAAATCCAAAATGTCTTTAAGGAGAACTAAACCTGGCTGTATATGTGAAATATTGCTATAGTCACTAGTATGTTATCTGAAGGAGTCATGTTTGAGATATTAGTCATGTCTGGTGATGAGGGGACACCTGCTGTATCAGACGACACCGTGTCCATTTTTTGGGGTTATATTAATTTTTATCTTTTTTCATTAACCGCATAACCCTAGTATATTTTTACTTGAGGCCCCTTGGTCCTCACTTAGAAAATGAGGTCAAAGGTTAAGATCAGGTTCTCTATTGAAATTTTTCATTGTTTTTAGCATTTTCCCCATCCTTTTTAAAGCTATATAGAAAAGAACAAGTGCAAAATGTTTGCTTTATTGTAATGAAGATATGTTACATTTAGTCTGATACAATTTAATAGCATCTTATAGGAGTTAGTGCCCCTAGCATGTCTTTATTTAAGTTATTTTTATTATAACTTCAACTAAGTTCATTATAAAGCCATATGACCTTAAACAAAAGGTTGGGTGACCTATAACCTTAAAAATAACAACCGGAAGTGACCTTGAGATAACCGGAAGTAGCTCTTTTTGCACTTTTTTCATGAAGAAGTACTCGGAATCAATATATTTTGTAAGTTAGATATATTTACTTATCACGAAGGACTAGAAAAGACTTTGGATAAACCGGAAGTGGCCAATTATCTCCTGGTTTACAGACAAAAGTATATAGAAACTATTATATATATTTTTGGAATCAGTATGATAGAAGCTATCATATGAGAAGTGACATTTACTTCACCGGAAGTAGCAAATTTTCTCCCTTATTTCACACAAAAGTATAACGAGACCAATTATTTATCGAATCAGTATGAATAAACTACCTTTTTATCAAATTTTCTTTGATGTGGAAAGACCTTCAATTGTTCTCTGAACATTAGGTTTTTAATTATATATATAATGCTTCGTATAGCGAATGTACAACAATTATGTTAAAGTACAGAAATATTAAGTATAAATACCTTGTACTCCACATGACGTGCCTTTTGCTGTTGCATTACCAAAAGAGTTGTTTCCAAATACGTCAAAATTGAATTGACCTGCTGGCATTGTCAAAGAATATCTTTTTGTAATTCCTTTTTCATTTCCGACTACTCCTGTGCTATACATTTGCCAAAAACCATCTTTGTCGGTAACTATTATATAAAACATCTGTTCTTGCCCACCATTATAATCCGTCATCCAACTCAATTCGACTTCTAAGATTCCACATGTTACATTAATTTTAGTTGATTTGTAAGGTTTTTCTATAAACAGAAAAATTATCATGGAATTTTCTCTCTCAAAATATCCAGTAATGACACCAATTTTGATTGTCAAATCGAAATTAACATTTTCAAACATAGCTTTGGTCCGGGTCCGTGTATATTTGCGTCCATTCGTTTTTCGCTTTGAGATATCAAAAACCCAAAACCAAAGTGTTTTCATTTTTCTTTTTAGATTTCTCAAAAACTAAAGCGGTAAACAATAGTGTTTTAATTTTACGTTTTGATTTCTTAAATGACCAAATTCATGAAAAACAAAAGCGTTATTGTGTTTTCGTTTTTTATTTCTCGTTAACCAAAACAGAAAACAAAACTAATTTCCGTTTCCGTTTTTACTTTCTCAAAAAGCTAAATCATGAAAAACAAAAGTGTGTTCGTATTTCTTGTTTGCATTTATTTGATAAAAAAAGAATTCAATTTCTGTAATTTGTTCTATTTATTTCGCGTTTTATATTGTACAAAGTGTTTTCATTTTCTGTTTTTGATGTGTCAAAAAGCGAAACGGTGTACAACGGTTGATTTTTTTCATTTTGATTTCTCATAAAACTAAAATCACAAAAAACAAAATCGTTATAGTTTTTTATTTTTCATTTATCAAAAAAACAAATGAAGGACTAAAAAGTTTGATTGTGATCTCGTTTTTTATTTCTCGTTTAACATTATTCGTTTTTGCTTTCTTAAAAAGCAAAATCAAGAACACATAAGTGTTCTTTTCTTTCGTATTTGCCTTCACTTAACATATGAAAAAATTGATTGATTGATTAATTGATTGTTGGTTGTTTTACGCCGCATTATGAAAAAAATGACATTATGATTCAATTTCTGTAATTTGTTATAATTATTTCGCGTTCAACACTGGAAAATGTGTTCCTATCGTGTTTCAAATGCATAGATTTTATAACGTTCCAACGTTGTTTGAGTTATAAGCCATGTGTTCTTATGAACAAAGTCAAAAAAGACAGCCTGACTTATGAATGTAAAGGATTCAAACGTTTTCCAATTTCCTTGTTTTTATCTATATTGATAGTAAAAAAAAATCATTATATTCAAATAAAATTAAAATAATGCAATCATGATATATATTATATAAAGACGGTAAATATGTATATTTTGATAACAGTATCACATTTACAAAGGAGATCACTACTTAGCTAATACATACAGCTCGTTCGTTTAAGTATACATAGTGGTTTTCAGATTTATAGTACTTAATGTAGATTCATGGTATACCACCATCTTGGATTGGTCAATCACGGTGGTTAAACTGTGTTTTCTATTTAAAGAAAACTTGTTAATTAATCGTTTTATACAAAATATTTTAACAAATATCATTTTTTTTGTTTTAAAATAATTTTTTTCAAATGAGCCATTTTAGGGGAGATAACTCTTTTAGTACAAAATTTATACTGGGCTAATAGGGAATTATTCTATTTTTACTTGTAGCAAGAAAACAAGTTCGGTGACACCATGTTTTCTTTTTATTTTCTAAAAACATATTATGAAACCTTTCTTCTCACAATTTATTTCAAAATTTTATCTCATAGAGTTTTTTTCATGCACACTAATGAGTGTTTTCATGATCAAACTAACCAAATCTTGACAATTTTCAACGACACATAACTTGAAAAATAGCACGGTGACCCATACTTTTTATTAAATTTTTGAAAAGAGCATAGTAAAATCTTCTTTTTGGCAAATTTTAAAAAATTCGGTCTCAAAAAATATATACTTGTGATCTATCTTAAATCGGACATAATGTCGATGTATGGATAGGACTTTACAAATATCAATAATAAGGGTTAATGAGCTTTTCTTTCAGGTTTTGAAAGGTCTATCTGCAAATATTACATAAACATTCAGGACAATAATCTCTTTGCCTAACTATGATCATTTGATTGGAAAACAAACTTCCGGAAGTTAACAATTCAAATCGGGGATTACCATTCAATCATTTTACCATTGGGGCCTATAGGGATGAGTCTTGAGATTGATAAAGTCTTTTCCATTCGTAGAAACATCACTTGTTAATTTGATGATATAATCAATGCACATATTTACTTTCTTAATAATATGTTAAGATATTTTATTGTTTAATTTGTATGAAATATTTCATTGTATAATTTAAATTTGGGATTCATCCAATATTTGAATATAATAGTTCTATTATTTTTAGGGAGAAAAGCAAGAAATTTTGAAAGTCTTTGTTTCATTAATCAACCCGTTTTTATTCATAAGGCCAGCGGTCTATGTTCTTCTTAATTTTTACGATAGTATGATACTAAATCCCTAACGGAAGGCATTTCTATTGATTTTCATATGTTGAAGACATACTCTTTTTATCAGTTTAATTTGAGAGCTGGAGCTGGCATGGTAGTAACTGGTAGTAGTCTTTTGTTCATTTATGTTTCATTGTTAGTTTGCTTAGTATTTGTTACCTATTTTGACTTCAGACTCAGTCTTCTTTTAAACTGAGTTTTACTGGGCGTATTGCTATGTGTTTCTTTATTCTACATTGGTTAAAGGTATAGGGGAGGGTTGAGATCTCACAAAACATGCTTAATCCAGGTTTCCGTCCTTTGTTAGTCTTGTATGTTTTTTGGAATTTATTTCATTTATATATTTTGGAGTTAAGTGTGACGTATATTTTCAATTGATAAGAACACGATTTTATTTCGGGGCTAGCTGAGGACCACCGGCGGGTGCGGGATTTTCTCGCTGCGTTGAAGATCGATTTGTGGTCCTCGGCTGTGTCCTTTGGTCGGGCTAATCACGTAAATGAAAATGAACACTACACTGGCATATTTTAAAGTCAATGGCTTTGAAAAAAAGGGAAACATTGTACAATATCAAACAAGAAACATTTAGAACAAGTTACAGAAATTGAGTCCAAAATGTCGACTTCTTTATGTTTAATGAAATAAAAAATGAAATAAGAAACACTTTTGTTTATAACTTTTGCGTTCGGTAATGGAGAAATCAAAACGCTTTCGTCATGTTGGTTTTTGGTTTTGATATTTCAAAACAAAATACGAAAAGACGAAGATATACAAGGATCGAACATATAACATAGATTTCGCAGTGCAATATTGTATTTCAAAGCTGTATGATGTATATTTTAAGAGTAACCTCTCAATCAAAAGAGGGGTTGTGTTGGTTTTGATTCTTTTCCGCGTTAAATAAGTTTTCGACGTTTTTGTATTGCTTTTAATTTTTTTTTAAACATCGTATCTTTTAAATTATTTTTTTCCCATGATTAAGAATTAATATGACAATGCAATGCCTATATGTCTGATATATACATACCCTGGGGAGTAACCATGTATGTGAATATTGCATTTCCAATATCATTGACAACAACGGCTGAATACAGTCCAAAATCGTTTTCAGTTAAATTAAATCTTGAAAAGCAAATATGATGATCGAAAATATTGTATGTACTACAATTTGAATCAGAAGTTAGTCTTTTTTCTGATGCATTCTTGTCCTCTTTGTAGAACCATATTATATCACCAATCGGATAGGCCACAATGTGTTCTAAAATTGTAAGGTTTTGACCAACAGCAAGTCCTATGGTATCCATTGATCCATTCGCGTGAGCATAACGCCTTGGGGAACCTATTGTATAAACAATACTATATTAAGTCTTGATGTAAGCAATAACTAGTTACAGACACCTTTATTTATATTAGCTTGAAAAACAATGTGAATTCATGATTGGTTTAATGGTTATAAATGCATTGTACAACTTCAAAGATACGAGGCTGATTATTCTATACACCAATAGCGCGTTTCCTCTACATAAGACTCATCAATTAAACTGTGCATGAACAGCAAAATATGCAAACTTTGAGAATATTAAAAGTCCATCAATGGTAGCATTTCAAAGAAAAAAGACATTAGATATAAAAAAAAAGACGTAGTAGATCTAAACCCAACCGTAGGAAAACAATTATTCTAATGTTTCAAAAAATTCATGATATTATCATCAGCAGTAAATTTACAGATATAATGGACATATTAGAAACATTTTCAAGTCACGAAAAAGAACTTACTGCTGGACTGGTTTTTCTCTTAAGAACGTAAAGTTTATACGCAGTGCCATCGACACAATGGTGGTAAAAAGAAACATAATTCTTGGTTTAAAGAAACATATAATTTAGTTACCTTTTTTATTAAATAGGCCAAAATATAATGTGTTTTTATATATGGTTTTTATTAAATAAAAGTAAGCCTAATTTAGTAGTGTGTTCAGACAATGAATTGTCCAGATAAAATGGGTTGAGACTGCATTTGGGGTATGTATGCAACATCTAAACACAGCTAACCGTAGAGGTTCATAAAAGAGGGTATAGTACATAACAAAAAAAAGTATTGCTTTCTTTAATTCTTAGAGGATTTATTGTTTTTCAAACCTGTTGATTGTTTTTATTAAATGGAAGTGTGTTTCGTTTGCTCTCAGCTATTCTTTTTTAAAAAATCAATTCTGACATCAAATGTTCTAGCTACGGAACCGAAGCTTTTAGGTCCTTATGTTATTTTTTGACTATTTGCGGACCATAGATTTCATTCCTACTTCGTTTAGGGATGGATGTGCAAAGTTCAACAGGAATATGAATGTGTGCTATATTCCGGGTCTGAAATGTGACCGACGGATTTGATTTATTTATTAAAATCATAACAAAACTATCAAATCAAAAATACCATTTAGGTTATAAAAACTAACAAAAAAATATTTCCTAAAACAAAACAACAATCTTCAAACTTGCTGGACTATTCAATACATACAATATGAGCATACAACAATAAAAAAAGAGGAATGAAGTGAGTGACAGTTGTCTTAGATTATGACCTGATAGTGTAAGCTACAAAACGATTAACGGCACGAGATAAGGTGTGTTTGAATCAAGGCAGACATTTTGACTAATTTGTGTTTTAAATTGCTATTTTTTTCGTATCAATTAACATTAAACGAAAGATATTTGACACACATATGAACAATGTATTATTGCTTTAATCGGAGTTAACAAAAAATGTGAAAGTAACACGTAATAATATTTTTTCGTTCAAAATATGGTAAATTCAGCTAAAAAAATGTCTTACTAAATTCATGAAATACTTGTACTTAAATGATATAGATATTTTAAGTTTTCGTTATATGAATAGTTTATTTTTTTTGGCTAAATGATTAAAAAAGTATTATCTGAACAAATAACGCGCTGTGCAATAATTTTTATTTTTCGCGTTGAAGATGACCCGTATGGTGCGGTATTTCCTTTACCCGAAATAACCACAAAATTTTGAAAAACGTGACCAGGGAGCTTACGACAACATTCATGATTGAAAAATATAATAATTTTTCAATTGTTTGCATATAAACATATCCGTGTGTTATCCGTTAACTTAAACTCGTTAACTAGACGCCTTTTTGGTATTGGGCACCCTACTACGATCTATGTTGACTGGACTCAATTTTGCTTTTTTGGAGTGCCTTCCCATAACAATTTTACAAGCATACTGCGTAGCATTTTCAATACACTTTGCGAAGGTTTCTTATATAGTTCTTCACAGTTTGGTTTGTAGTTTTGCATTTTGGTCACGGTGGAATGATAAAGCATGAAATATAATGTGCAATAACAAACACTTTTGAATAGCTTAAGATTAGTACAGCCTTTTAAGTGATTTACATGAACATCAGAATTGTGTAATGCATGCATTGTGGGTATTCCTCTGTATGACAGTTTGTATTTGCAGATTCATATTTGACATTGGTTCATAAATCCTTTTCCACCTTTTTGTTGCTCTAATTTTGCAATTTGATTTTACGAAAAATTCTATTTCATCTGATCATTTGATAGATTGATCTCAATAGTTTCGAAAAATAATACCGAGGTAACACTATAGACGAACTACTTAGACCAGTTTGACGAGTCACATTTGTAAAAAATAAATGGGTTGATATGAAAACAATAACAATCGAAACCAAGGAGTAAACAAAGACTCAAAAATCCAAAGGAAATTTACATCAACAGTTACAACTTATAAATAAGAAACAACACGAACTCCACTAAAAACCGGGAGTGAAATCAGATGCTCCGGAAGGGTAAGCATTTGCTGCACATATACGGCACCCGTCGTGTTATTTCTTTGTTCAGTTCGGTAATGATGGAAGGTTATTATGACTGAGAAAGAATATCAGATAAGATTTCTGACACACTTTTGTCATAATGGCCGATCAGTTTATGATGGCGACCGTAAAATTTCTTGAGTGATGGCCTTAGTTTGATTGATTCATAGCCCTGTTTTAGTAACTTTTTAGAAAGCAGTATTCCTCGTTCAACAAAATCAACGTACTTTGAGCTAGCTCTAGAGTAACGTTTCAATTGAGACACATATACTCCATATGCTGGTGCCGCTGGGATGTTGCTACACAGAAATGGAAAGTTGACTATAGGAAAATTAAAATCATTGCGTTTGTCTTAAATTTTGGTATTCAACCTACCATCAGTTGTCATTTTAGAAAAAAATGTATAAATATGAAGCAGATTTATCTGTGTCGGTAGTATCTTTAATTTCAAGTTCACTTGGATATATTAAATGTAAGTGATCACTGAATCTATTATTATTAAGAGACAGTACATCATCAATACACCGAAAGGTGAAACTAAAAGACTGGACTAATTTCTCTTCTCCTTTCTGTACAAGCCTTGCATATATTCTGCTTCATAGGAATACAAAAACAAATCTGCAAGAAGAGGAGCGCAATTGGTACCTATTGGGATTCCAATAGTCTGTTGGAAGACTAAACCTCCAATTTCAACAAATATGTTGTCAATTAAAAAGTCCAGCATTGCAGTGATATCCTCTTCGGTGTATTTTTTCCTTGACTCTGTATGATTTTTCACAAAGAAATGCTTCTGAATATTTATGTCTTTATAAATGTCAACTGTTTTGGTAACATACATTTTTTGTTAGTATGATTCTAATCATATAGCTATATGATACTGTATGGTATGGTATTGTTAAAAAGATTAGTCAATCATTATATACACCATATTAAACAATTTTATAAGATTAGTAGTTGACCTTGGTAAAACATTTTGAGAAATATGTAAACAGACAATTATATTGGCGGGAAAAACAGTATGATACATTTTGCGACCATACTTATGCTATATTATTATTCCCGTATAAGATATAGTGTGCGTAACATGTTAATAAAATGTTAAAAGTATTGTGTTTATAGACATTATGTGTTATCATCGAAATATAAAACAGACAACTTACAATTAACAAACACTTCAATATTGTCCAGCGTAGAGTACTCAATGTTTTCAATACTGTTCATCACCTTGCATGTATAGTTACTCGTATCAAAGCAGGTTGCATGGTCAATAGTTAAGTTTTTCTGAAACAGATTCCCGTTACTTTGCAATATTTGTTTACTTCCTTGTTTCATCCATATCATAATCGGAGGAGGATTACTGTGTACAGAACACTGTAAAATAGCTGTACCATTCTCTGCTATTGAAGACCCATACAGTGCAGAAATTGCATAAACTCGTGGAGAATCTATATATCAAAAGAGTGTCGAATAAGTTATTGCAGAAACAAAATGATGACGAAAATCAAAAATCAAACAATCGTCCAGCACTCAATAGAAACGTGAATCGTTACAAGATTTTTTGTTTTTATAACGATCAAGAGATAGTTCTGCAGGGATAAAACTTTCTTAGTCAAAATAACCTTTAATTACGTCTGTCCACAGGACATAAATATTTTGTATTTTAGCCTTGCACATTTGGGTATGAAATAGTGATAGATTGTTCATATTGTTGTCTCTGAATTTGTAGCATGTTATGAGTAAGAAAAGAAAACTTTTTGCAAATGCCCAATGGTAGACGATTTATCCCTTTAAGCATCAGACTATGTCATGATCAAAATCATAACAGTCTCGGAGGAAGCAAATTTGTTCAAATTATTCCAAAGACACGGACGTTTTTCTTTTTTGTTCGCTTTCTGTTGTTTTATTATTCTGTTCAGTGGTGTTTTTTAATTTTTTTTCCTTCTCATATTTTTTGTGTGACCTAACGTTCAACTTCGTTTCTTCGACCTGAGGCTTTTATCTGTAATTTAATAAAATTCACTTAATACCCTATAACAAAATACAAAAAAAAGACAGAAGACAACAGACTGCAGTTGAAAGTATTTATTTGAATGACATATTTTTTATTATACTCAATTACTACCATATGCTTAGTTTATTGTGTATCTGCCTTTCGGTGATCTTAAATCTAATTCATACATTAGATTCGGTTTTTGTGTGTTGTTTTCTGTGTATTTTTGTTAGTTACGGTTTTTTTTCAGCAACATTTCCATTGTTCACATCGAAAGTTATGTAAAATATGTTCATCGTGCCTGTTAGGTAAAATATCACCGTGCAAGTTAAGTTAAGTAAAATATGTTCACCGTGCAAGTTAGATATAACAGTTCACCCTGCAAGATAGGTAAAATATGAAGTATGTTGATAACAAACGTTTTAGATATTTCACATTAATTACATCTATAATTATAAAACTGTATTTCCTAGTATGTGTATACTGTCCTCGGACTGCATACTCAATTAACCCATATATTTGAAAAAAAACAAAAACATTTGAAGTAGAAACCAAATTGATGTCTTTTTCAAGAGTTCTTTTTATCAACTATTATCGATGAAAACTGTAAATAAATAAATACAAATAAAGTTCTTGTCCTTATATGGTGTATGGATTTCTGACTTGTTAAATATCTTACAAAAACAATGCAATGCGACACAAGAAGCAATATGACAATCAATTGTTGCATCTACTTACATAGAACGTCTACTTCTGCCATCGCTTCACTTTGCCTTCCAAAACCATTAGATCCTTTACAGGTGTAATTACCTCGGTCGTTTGCTGTTGCATTCTTTATAGCATAATTAGAAATGTTTGCAACGATACTGGTCGATTTATACCATTCGATCGATGCATTTCGCGGATTTCCATCTGTTTCGGTACACGCCAATGTAATGGTCCTATTTTCGACCACTATGATCGGCTGTTGGTTTTTAATGTTAATAGTTGAAGCGACTGTAAATATATTTCAAAAATTTTATTCAAGACAAACATATTATTTCTGAGTATTTGATATAATCTGTAATATTCATATTAGCTTTCAGATTCTTGAATATACATGTTAGTAAGTAAATCGAATATATTAGGACCACTGCGCTCATCTCTTGAATATTTAATACGGATGTTGCTTGTGTTTGGCTTTTTTAATGATTTAACTGTATTACTGTCGATTCATTTATTTTCCTGGGTATCAATTTTCGTTGATTGCTGAAATCTTGCATTTTCGTGGATATTTGATTTCGTGGTTTTCCCGATCTCTGGCTACAGAGCCTATTGAACATAAATAATTCGTTGAATATTTAAATTCGTGGTTCACATGTACCCACGAAACCCACGACAATTGGTTTCCAACGAATTATAATGAATCCACAGTAGTGTATCGTGTGTTCCTCTTAGCAGGCTTGTTTTGTCAGTTTTTCAAAACATTATTGATTTGACATTGTGAATAAAGGATTTAAAGTTGTTAATGTGCCCGGGCTAGAGATACTTATGCTTTTTTGTTTACGTTTGTGATAATAATATACCACTACTTTTTTAAACGACCGCCGAACCAATTAGTTGGAAGCTTCTGAATTAAGTAAACAATAAGACAGACTATTTATGAGTCGTTTAAGAAGATATTATTTAAATTTTCTACTCAAGATGACCGAAAAATGTTACATCAAAAAACATTATTTCAATAAAATAAAATGTTTTATATTTACACATGCAATATTTAATTTTTAAATATCTATTCATAATACTTTCAGTTCAATAACGGATGGACTGGTTTCCACTGATGTTTTTTCAATATAGCATCATTGTATGCGAAAGGCGAAGGATATCAAAGGGTCATTCAAAATTATAATCTAAAAAAAAACTGATCAAGCCACTGCAGCAACAACAATAAGACCAAAATATTAACAACAGTCTACCAAACAGAATAGAGAAAATCTTAAATTGAGCAGTATGAGTCGCACTGACACGTGGGAGTTGTCGCAGGTGCTCTAAGAGAGTGCGCAGATCCCGCATTTAAATAAGAGTACGCCATGTTGGATGTTACACGTACATGTTTTGTGTGTGTTCCTTGTTCGGTGCGCGCTCGAAAAATTTACCGTTTGCGTTTCTATTATCACTCATATGCTCTAGTTTCTATTATTTTTACAAATATCATAGCTGAGCTAAAATAAAAATCACCAAACTTTTGTTTAGGCAAAACAGACTTTTACACAACAAACTGATTCACCAACTAAAATGTTACAAAATATAAGACTGCAACATAGAAAATATACATGTTTGTTTGTGTGTCTTCGGATTTAAACTGTACGACAAAAGAAATGAATTCGACTTGCTAAAAGTAAATTGTCTATTTCCGTTCTGCAACGTTCCAGCACTCCGGCGTATGGAGTTCAAATTTCTCATAGTTTTCATATAGGATTTCGCATTCCCATTGAACGAGAAAACGTTTGCTACAAGGAAGGCAGTTGGTAAAAACTAGTATCCCTCGGATCCGAACAAATGGTCCAGTGAATTTTATACAGAATTCCGAATTCAAATACGATTCGGATTGTATAAATCCCTAGGTATTTCGTAAAGTCCACCATACTTACAATAAACATTTAATGTGAGAAAATTCTTCTGTGTGTCAGGCAACCAAAGACGATGCTGTCCTATGCATGAACAGTTTTTACCATTATCCTCTCTAGTAAGTTTCTTTTCAATTCGTGACTCAGCTCTATCTGTGAGCGGAAAACCAGTTGGTGTAATTTGTGTAAACCCACCACACAGCCAAGAAATATTAGCTACAGGATTACCTCCATATATTGCACATGTTAAAATAACCGTGTTCTCTTCAATTATGGGTCCATTTGGTTCTTGTATAATTGGTTTAAATGATACTGGGGGGTCTTCAAAAGAAAAATGAAAAAATAAATTCTAAATACAATAATATATCCTTTCTTACAATCATCGAAACACTGATGTAAGTAATGTTATATCAAGTGCCTACTAAATCAACCTAACAATATTAGAGTAGATAAACTCATATATACCAGGATAAAATGTTGCTTTTACGCCAGACGCGTAAAAGACTCATCAGTGACGCTCAAATACCCCAAAAATTTAAAAGGTCAAATAAAGTACGAAGTGGAAGAGTATTGCGTAGATTTGATTATTTACGTAATCAAAGGCCCGGGCTGGAACCTGTACTTTTCACTTCATACTTCTACTCCAACACCGCCTAGAATTGTTCAGACGCCTTATCCCTTGCTCAAACTACGGCTTATCGTAGGAATTAAACAATGACATATACGTGCGAAATCAAGGTCATAAATATTGACTCAACTACACTATAGCAAATGCTTAATCCAAAATTATGCCATTGGTTCTGAGGCTATATTTTCAATCGTGTTATATGCAATAAAAACTCTTACTGCGTCAGACGTTTTCCGAATTAAGGGACTTACCTTTTTTACCGTGAAGACGGGGGCGCTGGTCAGTTTGAAAATAAACATTCATAAAAAAACTGATCCCCATGCATACTGACCACCCCTCCTTCCCATTTAAAAAATGATAGGTCCTTTAATTGAGTGTACATATTACATAGTATTATAGATTCCTTTTTTGACTAGGTTTACCACCTCCCCTATTTCCCACTTAAGAAATGATAGCTCCCTTAATTGAGTGTACATATTACATAGTATTATAATTTTCCTTATTTGGTTAGGTTTACTATTGATTATCATGAATATCTTCTTACATCTGACGTTCAGCTTAATACTTGATGATTTGTTCTGTGTCCATACCGGGTGAGAACCAATGCATGTGCACACTTTACCATTTTGAACCTTAGTTACTGTGAACTGTATAATGGATATGGATTTATTATTTGGCGGGATTTCTGTGGGAATAGTCGAATGTGATCCATCACACTGCCATGTGATAACTGCCAGCGGTTTACCACCTATTACCTCGCATGCTAGAGTTATATTTGAACTTTCATCAACAGATCCATGTGGTGTTTGTGTTATTGATGGGGCATTTTCTGGTGAGACTGAAAAATAAACAACGGTTTGTAAGCAATATTTTACAAACAAGACATCTTGTGCTTTCAATTACCCAAAAAAAAACATTAAAAATCTGGTTAGTCTTTAACGTAAGACTGACAACCAATCTGGCACACATAATATGTTCAAAAGCATAATATCATTAAAATAATCATTTCATCCAAATGTTAGGTTTAAACTACCATTGAGCTAGGGTTTTGTCTAATTTTTGAAATAAAAATTCCAAAAGGTTCTTATTATTCATCAATTTCAAGAATAACATTACTATCACGTAAATCATATTGCAGAACTTTTTTTTTTAATATTTTGCTGTTATTTACAATACTCAATAGTACACACTGCCTGCTAAATGTAACCGATTTTCAACAACACATAGACATCTTTGAAACTAATATATTGCAACATTATAAGTCAGAGAGACATTTCAGTTGTGTCTTGTTTTAGAGTTTTAAAAACTTAAAATTGTAATCGGTTTGTCAACTTACCAACACAACTAACGCTTATACTTGAAAAACAGTTTGGGTTTGCCCATCCATCTCACAAAGAGAAGTCAAGACCATAGACGGACACAACACATAGTTTACTGTTTCAGTCAATTTAACGGATAATTGAAAATTGTCAAGGTTCACAATGAATATTAAATGGTTACATCTATGACTTTTTGTAATGGCAGATTTATGTTCCTTGACATTTCAAATGAGTTATTGATTTTTTCTTTGTTTCCTTTGTAGTACAACAACTGAATGTTTGGTATTTTTTTTTTCTTATTTAGACCAATCGTTGCAGAATTTGTGAACTTTATAGTCACAAATTGATTCAACAAATTCCGTTTCCCTACAATGATTCAAAACTCAATACTGGGATTTGATGTATGCCCATTATTTTGATAAAAATATAAAACATAAGTATATACCCATGTAGCAAATCTCATTCACAGACTACAACCATGTAGAAGTAAGCAGCTGTAGGCATTCAGAAAACTGTCATTAATGAACAAAATCCATATTGCTAAGCAGGTAATTGACTGTACATTTTACTCATAATTCAGTGGTTGTCGATTGCTTGCTGTACTTCATGTTTGTTTTCTTTATTTTTTGTGTATACATTGTTTTCGTTTTAAATGTTTATCATTTGTCATTTCGTGTCCTTCTATAGCGGACTATGCTGAATGTGTTCAACTCATTGTTGAAAACCGTATGCTGACCTATGTCTGTTAATCTTTATGTCATTTGATCTTTTGTAGGATATTGTCTCATTGACATTCATACCGCATCTTCATACTTTTATAATTAGTGCACTCAGGATCTATTGATAAAAATAATTTGAAACGAAAGGGATCACGTTGTGTGGCGTAAATTAACGACCTTCAGTAAAGTTCGGTATTTAGAAACGGTCAATATTAGGTATCACAAGTAATTGTATCTTAGCAGTTATGTTTAACATGTAAGTAAAAAAAAGTAAAAAACCTACTTGTATTAACCTAAATTAATGTCTCCAAAATGAAATAAATTCAAACGTGAAAAATTCACTTACTAGCTAGTATACACTTTAAAATACTTGTCTTCTTGGCAGTATAAATTTCATTGTTCATTGTAGAAATGCATAAATTCATCGCAAAAAAAACTAGTTGAAAAAATCTATTAAAGCGTAATGATTTTCGTTACCACTAGACGTCCAGAATAGCTTCAATGACCTTTTCCTTAGTTTATACTAACTAGGTTGACTTCAAACAAGAGTTTCTAAAGGCGAATGAAAAACAATCTACCATTATCTTTAAACTTCACTTTCCGATATATATATGATTTTCTCTCATTGAATAATGCAAAGTTTGGACTATGTTGAAGGCATATATCCTTTTTGGATTAATTTTTTACATACGAAAATAAAAAACAAAAAAAGTAAGCAATGCACGTAGTTGTTAAATTTGATTTATGATTTTGTGCAATGTTCAATATATGTTTGTTTTTGTTCTAATTGAGATTATGACACGGTGATGGCTGCTGTGCTCCTATTTTGACACTTACATCTAGTATGTCTGTTTTGTTCACGAATCGGTGTCAATATAATGACATTTGATGCGTCAATCATATACGTGAAAGGTTTCGCGCTACAAAACTAGGTTCAATCTACCCTTTGTTTACATAAGAAATCAGGAATATGACAGTTGTTGTCAATTCGTTCGATGTGTTTTATCTTTTGATTATGCCAGTTAACTTGGAACTTTCCGTTTTGAATTTTCATCGGGGTTCAGTATTTTTGTGATATTACTTTTTCCCAATGCATTTGAAAAAAAAACCCAACTGAAACAGTTTCGTCTACAATATTACTTGACTCACATCTCAAGATCAATGATGCGAGGCGATTGAGAACAACCCTTTACGACAAAAGAGATGATTTCAGCTTTCCAATTGTGGACTTTTCATTTATATTAGCAATCTTTCAGAAGTGCCTACATATGAAGTATATATATATTGATACAGATGGGTGCGGTCCTAACCTTGACAAAAGTTAACTTAGAGTTAACTTGTTGACTGCTTTTTAAGTTAACTTGAGAATTTTTAAGCAGACCAGCAAGTTAACTTCGTCTAGGGTGGACCAGACCTACGGTCCGCTTTTTTATGACTGCTGCAGACCTATCGACAGGTCTGTTCCAGACCAGACCTGTGGACAAGTCTGCTTTTGACCAGTCCCGAGGACAGGTCTGCCCCAGACCAGACCTGTGGACAGGTCTGCTCCTTACCAGGCCTGTGGACAGGTCTGCTTCTGACCAGACCTGTGGACAGGTCTGCTTCTGACCAGACCTGTGGACAAGTCTGCTATTGACCAAACCTGGGGACATGTCTGCTTATGAAATGTTATCGTTTTTGCGACTTTTCATATCAGACTTGAGCTTTATTAAAATATGTATAAACAACATTCGCATATTGTTCTTCCCAAGAAGGCCTCTGATAGCAAATTTCTTTACTCGCTATACATTTACTAGACATTATTAATAACACCACAATTCTTTCTTTTTATTTTTATATATTCTTATAAACATTAGTCAATTACATAGAGCTATCATATTTTTTTAATTAGAAGGCGGATAGAAATTAGGGTTATCCAACGCATCGGAACTTCTTCTTCTTGTCTCCGTATGAGCCTCCTTTAAATAGGAACTTCTTCTTCCAAATCTTCACATCCTTTGTAGGACAACCACACCGTTAAGGCATGTAAAACAAAACCCACCACCATACAAGTAGGAATATATTTACACTATAATTTGAATAATTCCATCCTCCACCGCTATATACAGGATCACTTTTGTAGTTTCACATATATCTTGTTGTATGTATTCTTAGTTGCGTTTAAAATTGTTAGGCTAGTTACCGGACATATATACAATCGGATTATATATGTTTACGTAGTAAAATAGTTCATTCTTAAGAGACAATGTAGTAAAATAGTTCATTCTTAAAAGACAATGTTGTAAAATAAGTTGCTACACTCAAGTTCGCACTAATAAAAAGAATAATAGATTTGCAGCAGTAAAATGTAAAATAGTTCGCCTTTCGTGATATGATAAGAAGATCTAAAAGCTAAAAGAAAATCACTTTCTTTCCTTTTCATTTACTTAAAATTGATTAAAATGTTCATATTGCCTAAAAACTTAATCCACGCATATAAATAGACAATTTCACATCATAAAATATAAAACAAGATTTTAATATTTCGTTGCATCTATATATTAGCACTTTGTGCGACGTTTACGATCTAGGCACGCACTGTAATGTAACAGCAATTGTCATATGTTTATTAATATAGTTCTAAAAGCTTGTCTTTAAAAGGTAAAATATTTTATCTCACATCTATATTGGCACCGGCACACCCATATTACGTATTTGTTGGAACAACATTCGTATATCATGGGATATCAACATCTTTGTCGACGTTAATTCGTTCCCCGTTATTTACCTGTCCCTTCATAATTTTTACTTTACGCATTTATACATGCATGGATATTTCATTGTTATTCTACTAATTTGGATTGGATTTACTATTCTTTTTCCGCAGAATATTCTAACGAAAATTGTACAGTTGTACAGTGTCCGGATATGTACGATGTGGTAAAACTACCAACAATCTCGTCAATTTCGTCAGATTTGTCGAGAGATTTGTGCACATGAATGAAATAGTTGTCACTTGACGTTTAACTACAAACAAAATCAATCAACCGACATAATAGATTAACAGTATATATACTATTACTAGAAGAGAACCACAAATACATTTTTTATTATGAATACAGAGATGAAACGCTGACATTCTCAATGTATGCGGAAAGAAAAATTGCATTAATTGTTTTCCTTATTGCTTACATTTGCCGTCCTACTAACATGTTCACAGGAGTGCCAGAAGAAGACATAATAAGGCGCCATCCCATTTATTTTATACATTGAATCCAGACATCAAAAATATGGTTGATTTACTATGCTGATATATATATAGATTTTTAAATTAAAGTGCACATATGCAGGTCAGTTTTTGGTCGATGCAGTCAAATAATTTTGTTGTATAAGTCAGCATGAGGTATCAAATCTACTGAAATTTTGTTACGTATCAATAATTTGAATAAAAGGAGGACATGCTGACATCCAAAATTAATGCGAACAAAAATTTGTTGTTATTATATTGCAATATTACTGTCCATTGTATTAGACATTGAATCCTGGCATAAAAAATATGGCTTATATAAATTTACTATGCGGGTATACATGGTATATATATTTACAAATTAAAGTGCACATATGGTCAGTTTTGGTCAATGCGGTCAAATCATTTTGTTGTACAAGTCAGCATGAGGTATCAAAACTACTGAAATTTTGTTACGTATCAATATTTTGAATAAAAGGAGGACATGCTGGCACCCTAAATTTATGCGAACAAAAATTTGTTGTTCATGTTGTTATTGTATTGCAATATAGCTGTCCATTGTATTATACATTGAATCCTGACATAAAAAAATATGGCTGATTTACTATGCTGGCATATAGATTTACAAATTAGAGTGCACATATGGTCAGTTTTGGTCTTGGTCAATGCGGTCAAATTATTTCATTGTACAAGTCAGCATGAGGTATCAAAACTATTGAAATTTTGTTACGTATCATTATTTTGAATATAAGGAGGACATGCTGGCACCCTAAATTTATTCGAACAAAAATTTGTTGTTCATGTTGTTCTTGTATTGCAATATAGCTGTCCATTGTATTATACATTGAATCCTGACATAAAAAATATGGCTGATTTACTATGCTGGCATATAGATTTACAAATGAGGGTGCACATATGGTCAGTTTTGGTCTTGGTCAATGCGGTCAAGTTATTTCATTGTACAAGTCAGCATGAGGTATCAAAACTATTGAAATTTTGTTACGTATCAATATTTTGAATATAAGGAGGACATGCTGGCACCCTAAATTTATGTGAAACAAAAATTTGTTGTTATCAGCTGGTTATTGTATTGCAATATTGCAATCCATTGTATTATACATGTTATACATTGAATCCTGACATAAAAAATATGGCTAGATTACTATGCGGGTATATATGGTATATAGATTTACAATTTTAAGTGCACATAATTATGGTCAGTTTTGGTGGAAGCGCTCAAAATATTTTGTTGTACAAGCCAGCTTGAGGTATCAAAACACTGTAATTTTGATACGTATCAATATTTTGAATAAAAGGAGGACATTCTAGCACCCTAAATGTATGCGAACACAAATTTGTTGTTATTGTATTGCAATATTGCTGTCCATTGTAAGGTACATTGAATCCTAACACAAAAAATATGACTGATTTACTATACAGGTATATAACTTTACAAATTAAAGTGCACATATGGTCAGTTTTAGTTGATGCGGTCAAATAATTTTGTTGTACAAGTCAGCATGGTCAGCATGAGGTATGATCAAAACTACTGAAATTTTGTTACGTATCAATATTTTGAATTAAAGGAGGACATGCTGGCACCCTAAATTTATGCGAACACAAATTTGTTGTTATTGTATTGCAATATTGCTGTCCATTGTATTATACATTGAATCCTGACATAAAAAATATGGCTAATTTACTATGCGGGTATATAGATTTACAAATTAAATGGACATATATGGTCAGTTTAAGTTGATGCGGTCAAAAAATTTTGCCGGACAAGTCAGCATGAGGTATCAAAACTACTGTAATTTTGTTACGTATTAATATTTTGAATAAAAGGATGACATGATGTCACCCTTAATTTATGCGAACAAAAATTTGTTGTTATTGTATTACAATATTGCTGTCCATTGTATTATACATTGAATCCTGACATAAAAAATATGGCTGAATAACTATGCTGGTATATAGATTTAGAAATTAAAGTGCACAAATTGTCAGTTTTAGTTGATGCAGTCAAAATATTTTGTTGTACAAGTCAGCTTGAGGTATCAAAACACTGTAATTTTGATACGTATCAATATTTTTAATAAAAGGAGGACATTCTAACACCCTAAATGTATGCGAACACAAATTTGTTGTTATTGTATTGCAATATTGCTGTCCATTGTAAGGTACATTGAATCCTAACACAAAAAATATGGCTGATTTACTATACAGGTATATAACTTTACAAATTAAAGTGCACATATGGTCAGTTTTAGTTGATGCGGTCAAATAATTTTGTTGTACAAGTCAGCATGGTCAGCATGAAGTATCAAAACTACTGAAATTTTGTTACGTATCAATATTTTGAATTAAAGGAGGACATGCTGGCACCCTAAATTTATGCGAACACAAATTTGTTGTTATTGTATTGCAATATTGCTGTCCATTGTATTATACATTGAATCCTGACATAAAAAATATGGCTGATTTACTATGCGGGTATATAGATTTAGAAATTAAAGTGCACAAATTGTCACTTTTAGTTGATGCAGTCAAATAAGTTTGTTGTACAAGTCAGCATGAGGTATCAAAACTACTGAAATTTTGTTACGTATCAAAATTTTGAATAAAAGCAGGACATATGAAGGCACCCTCAATTTATGCAAACAAAAATATGAAAAAATTTGCTGATTTAGTATGCTGGTATATAGATTTATGAATAAAAGTGCTCACATGGTCAGTTTTGGTCAACATTGTCAAATAATTTTGTTGCACAAGTCAGCAAGAGGTATCAAAACTACTGAAATTTTGTTACGTATCAATATTTTGAATAAAAGGAGGACATATGCTGGCACCCTAAATTTATGCAAACAAAAAATTGTTGTTATTGTATAGCAATATTGCTGTCCATTGTAATATACATTGAATCCTGACATAACAAATATGGCTGATTTACTATGCTGGTATATAGATTTACAAATTAAAGAGCACATATGGTCAGTTTTAGTTGATGCAGTCAAATAATTTTGTTGTACAAGTCAGTATGAGGTATAAAAACTACTGAAATTTTGTTACATATCAAAATTTTGAATAAAAGGAGGACATGCTGGTACCCTTAATTTATGCGAACAAAAATTTGAAAAAATATGGCTGATTTACTATGCGGGTGTATAGATTTATAAAAAAAAGTGCTCACATGGTCAGTTTTGGTCAACACGGTCAAATAATTTTGTTGCACAAGTCAGCAAGAGGTATCAAAACTACTGCAATTGTGTTACGTATCAATATTTTGAATAAAAAGGAGTACATATGCTGGCACCCTTAATTTATGCAAACAAAAAATTGTTGTTATTGTATAGCAATATTGCTGTCCATTGTAATATACATTGAATCCTGACATAACAAATATGGCTGATTTACTATGCTGGTATATAGATTTACAAATTAAAGTGCACATATGGTCAGTTTTAGTTGATGCAGTCAAATAATTTTGTACAAGTCAGTATGAGGTATAAAAACTACTGAAATTTTGTTACATATCAAAATTTTGAATAAAAGGAGGACATGCTAGTACCCTTAATTTATGCGAACAAAAATTTGAAAAAATATGGCTGATTTACTATGCAGGTATATAGATTTATAAATAAAAGTGCACACATGGTCAGTTTTGGTCAACGCGGTCAAATAAATTTGTTGTACAAGTCAGCATGAGGTATGTATTCAGTGCCCGTTATCATTGTAACCAAGATCGTTTTTTAATTCATAGATTGGCAGATCACAGATAAATTTGTGTTTCAAGCAACGTTTTATGCGAACTTTATTTTCAAATATTTGTATTAAATCCTGTTTATATAACGGAAGTACTAGTTTTACTTTATTTTCGATGTTTATACAACGAAACAAAGATATTAATAAATATTTTTAAAAAATCGATGTAGAGCGGTCCTGGTTACAAGTTAACTTAGTGTTGAGCAGACCAGTCAAAAGTTAACTTGGGAACAGGTCTGGTTTCGATCGGATTTGTCAAAGCAAAAGTTAACTTTGTGGCAAGACTGGTCTCGAAGTTAACTATGTTAACTTTATGGCAGGACTGGTTTCGAAGTTAACTTATGTTAACTTTACGGCAGGACTGGTTCGAAGTTAACTTATATCAATAGCGGACCTGTTTCGAAGTTAACTTTTTGGCAGACATAAAAACAGTCCTAGGACCAAGTCCGCTTTTCAAGTTAACTAGATTTTGGTCCTAGGACTGGTCAGAGCAGTCCTAAATTTGGTCACAGGTTAACTTTGACCAGTCCAAATGACTGGTTATCAAGTTAACTTGCTGTACAGGTTAGGACTGCACCCATCTGTATAGTTCGCTTATATAACGAAAATGACAAATTAGTGTTTCAAAACTCTAGTTACTTATTTCAATGTTGCTACCGATTTAGTTGTAAATCATGTCTGCATTTTATAAGGAATTCAAAGGATACAAAGTTAAAAAAAAACATAATGTTTCCATCAATTACCTCGTAAATTTCATCGAACTTTTTAATACCAACTTTTAGTATCATGGCAATTTATTGTCCTACCTGATATTGACTCTTAGGGTAGTCCAATATAAACATAGATACTCTTTTCGTTAAACAAAAATAGATTTCTCTAAATATACTACCGACATTTACCTAAAATAACGTACTTTAACTAACAGCAGTAGTTGTCATTTTCTAGATTTAAACATTTCAATATCTAAAGGGAAACGCCATACCAAATTTTAAGACGAAAGAGAAAGGATTTGTATTTCCTATTGATAAGTTTCCCTTTTTTAGACGGAGATGTTCCTTTGACTCAATCATACGGTGTTTATATATCCCAACTCGTTCCTTATGCCCATGTGTGTCGTGGTGTCATAGATTTTAACGAACGTATTCAACGCATCACTGGTAAATTAATTAAGTTAGGGATTTCGTTACCATAACTTACTTAAACTTCAACTAAATTATTTCATGTATACATATTTGATTAGTAAACTTGGCTATACATGTAGAAAATTTACAATAAAATTGAAGTAAAAGTGCGGAAATTATTAATACAGTTGATCTTACCAATGTTGTAAGAAGATTTTTTAAATTAGTTTTCATTGGCACAACTATCGATTTGACATCAAATTATAACATAACTAAATTTGTATTCTTTTTAAACGGTATGTATAACGACATTTTATATATAAAGAAATCAACTTTCCTAGTTACTGACTGTCGATAAATTTATGTTTGGCATTGCACAAGTATTGTCTTTGTTGACTAACAACGACGTTAAAATACTAAATCCCTGAATTGTTTAGTTGATTTTAGATTCTGATGTATGATTCTTTTTTACTTTTTATAAACTGTTTTTTGTCTTTTAATTCGCTGTCAATAACAACGAGTACTCTCAAATCGTACTGTCTTGTTAATTTGACATGTTGGTACCATTTTTAATGATTGTTTTTTTTTGCTATTTAATGTATATTTATTATATATCGTCAATATACCAGCTTTGATAAGTATTTGGTATGACTATCAACTTTCACTTCGTCGTACTATGAACAACAAAATTATTGATTTTGTAAAATTATTTCCTTTCTCCATTTAAACTGTTTACCTGACAACAAAATATTTTCATTTACCTATGTATATTATTGTAATTGATTGATTTTTGTATAAGGTTATTGTTGTTTTTCACAGCGGTATACTGCTGTTGCCTTTATTTTATCACCCATTATTTTAGTACTATCATTGTATCAAAGATCAAATTTATTCGATTAGTGTATGATCGCTTTTGTTAATATGTCTTTAGATTGAAGTAAGTCATGTCAATTGATATTTTATCAATCGTTCTATGTTGTAATGTTACACTATTGTTTAGATAAGGGTGAATGTTGGAACCTGTTGAACTTTAAACCAGCTGCAATTGTTTGCATCTGTCTTAAATTAGGAATGTGATTTTCATTAAAATATCGATTGTTGATGTGGTTTATTAGTGTTTCGCGTTATTCATAAGGAGAAGACTGTTGGTTTACCCAATTGAATGATATTACACTTAACATTGTTGGGGCCCTTTATAGTTTGCTGTGCGGTTATGAATTACAGTCTTTGGATAGTGTAAACTTCTCACTAACACCATTCACCATTACACCATACACCTTGAACCATTACACTATACACCTTTCACATTACACCATGCATCATTCCCCATTCTATCTACACGATCCGAAATTATCCATAAAGCAATTAAATTTTAAATAATATTAAGATTATTAGGTCTTTCCACTTTTCTGTGGAAAGACCTATTGTGTTTGTTCTGATTATTATTAAGTCTTTCCACTTTTCTGTGGAAAGACTTATTAAGTCTTTCCATTTTTCTGTGGAAAGACTTATTGTTTTTCTTCTGATTATTATTATTATTAAGTCTTTCCACTTTTCTGTGGAAAGACTTATTGTTTTTCTTCTGATTATTAAGTCTTTCCACTTTTCTGTGGAAAGACTTATTGTTTTTGTTCTGATTATTAAGTCTTTCCACTTTTCTGTGGAAAAACTTATTGTTTTTCTTCTGATTATTAAGTCTTTCCACTTTTCTGTGGAAAGACTTATTGTTTTTCTTCTTCTGATTATTATTATTATTTATTTTTTTTTCCGCCAAATTTTGTTCTTGCGATAAATGTTTGTTTCGCAATATGTCGCTTAGATATTTCTCATATGGTATCGTATAGTTTATGCGCTTTTAAATTTCACCCTGCTAAAGCGAACCATTTTCTTTGTAAGAGTTATCTCCCTATTCACTGTTTATCATCTGTGTGCATCTCCTTCGTAACGAAAAAAGATAGCGACAAAATTCCTTTTACAAATTGTTCGTTACATCCTCAGGACTTTTTTAATTTGGATCGAAGCAATTTGATGACATTTTATAGGAGTTATCTACCTTTACAACATAAATTTGTCGGTATGTTTTTTTAACTCATAAACAGTTAACCGTATAACCCTGGAATGTTTTTATTTGAGGCCCCTAGGTCCTAACTTAGAAAATGAGGTCAAGGTCAAAGGTCAAGGTCAAGTTCTCAATTGTGACTTTTGCTTGTTTTTGCATTTTCTCCAAAACTTTGAAAGATACATATAAAAGAACAAGTGCAAAATGTCTGCTTTATTGCAATAAAGATATGCTACGTTTAGTCTAATACAATTAAATGGGATCTTATAGGAGTTGGTGCCCCTGAAATGTCTTGATATGAGGTTATTTGATTAGAACTTTAACTAAGTTCATTATAAAGGCACTTGACCTTGTACAAAAGGTTAGGTGACAAATGACCTTGAAAAATGACTACCGGAAGTGACCTTGAGAAAACCGGAAGTAGCCTTTTTTGCAATTTTTTCATATAAAAGTACTCAGAATCCATATATTTTGTCATATAGATACATAAACTGATTACTGAAGACTAAAAATGACTTCCAACAAACCGGAAGTGGCCAATTATCTCCCGTTCTACATACAAAAGTATATAGAAACTATATATTTTTAGAATCAGTGTGAAAGAAGCTATCATATGAGACCGGATGTGACATTCATTTCACCGGAAGTAGCATATTATCTCCCTTATATCACTCAAAAAGATAATTAAACCATCATTTATTGCATCAGTATGAAGAAACTACCTTCTTATCCAAATTTCTTTGGTGTGGAAAGACTTTCAATTGTTCTCTGAACAATTGGTTTTTAATTAAGTCTTTCCACTTTTCTGTGGAAAGACTTATTGTTTTTCTTCTTCTGATTATTATTATTATTAGGTCTTTCCACTTTTCTGTGGAAAGCCTATTGTATTTGTTCTGATTATTATTATTATTATTTTTTTTTTTCCGCCAAATTTTGTTCTTGCGATAAATGTTTGTTTCGCAATATGTCGCTTAGATTTTTTTCATATTGTATCGTATAGTTTATGCGCTTTTAAATTTCACCCTGCTAAGACGAACAATTTTCTCTGTAAGAGTTATCTCCCTATTCACTGTTTATCATGTGTGTGCATCTCCTTCGTAACAAAAAAAGATAGCGACAAAATTCTTTTTACAAATTGTTCGTTACATCCTCAGAAAATTTTGGCTAATTTGGATCGAAGCGATTCGATGAAATTTTATAGGAGTTATCTATCTTTACGGAATAAATTTGTCGGTATGTTTTTTTAACTCATAAACCGTTAACCGTATAACCCTGGAATGTTTTTATTTGAGTCCCCTGATTCCTAACTTAGAAAATTAGGTCAAGGTCAAAGGTCAAGGTCATATTTTAGATTTTCATATGTCTTTGATTTCCCTATAATTCTTGAATGGTTATAGATACAGAAAATTTAAGCAGTGAAAAATGTTAAGTACTTCAAGGGGCAACTTTTTTACATTATGACTATATTGATTTTACCATCATGTAAGGGACATAACTCCCATCAATGGTTTTTAAAAAGCCATATTTAGGCAAAACTCTTAAACAAAGGTCCTTGACCCATAGGGTCTTTTGCAATGACCTTGTGGAGCAATGACCTTGACGAAGGTCACAAGGTCAAAGGTCAAGGTCATCAAATTATGTGGTTTTGGCACTATTTAACCAACCAACCAATCAATCAACCAACCAACCAACCAACCAACCAACCAACCAACCAACCAATCAATCAATCAATCAATCAATCAATCAATCAATCAATGTTTCCGTTTCATGTGTTTGATACGGGATTCAACGTCTCTTTTTTTTTCGCTTGTTTTAATTGAGCCTATCAAACGTGTTTAACCAACATGTTTAACAAATATGTTAAACTAACGTGTTTAACCAACGTGTTTAACCAACCAACCAACCAACCAACCAACCAACCAACCAACCAATCAATCAATCAATCAATCAATGCATGTTTCCGTTTCATGTGTTAAATACGGGATCCAAGATGGTTTTTTTCGCTCGTTTAAATTGAGCCTATCTAACGTGTTAACCAGCCAACGTGTTTAACCAACGTGTTTAACCAACATGTTTAACCAACGTGTTTAACCAACCTACCAACCAACCAACCAACCAACCAACCAACCAATCAATGCATGTTTGCGTTTCATGTGTTAAATACGGGATCCAAGATGGTTTTTTTTCGCTTGTTTAAATTGAGCCTATCTAACGTGTTTAACCAGCCAACGTGTTTAACCAACGTGTTTAACCAACATGTTTAACCAACCAACCACCCAACCAACCAACCAATCAATCAATCAATCAATCAATCAATCAATCAATGCATGTTTCCGTTTCATGTGTTAAATACGGGATCCGAGATGGTTTTTTTTCGCTTGTTTAAATTGAGCCTATCCAACGTGTTTAACCAGCCAACGTGTTTAACCAATATGTTTAACCAAGGTGTTAAACCAATATGTTTAACCAACGTGTTTAACCAACGTGTTTAACCAACCAACCAACCAATCAATCAATCAATGCATGTTTCCGTTTCATGTGTTAAATACGGGATCCGAGATGGTTTTTTTTCGTTTGTTAAAATTGAGCCTATCAAACGTGTTTAACCAGCCAACGTGTTTAAACTACGTGTTTAACCGACATGTTTAACCAACGTGTTTAACCAACCAACCAACCAACCAACCAACCAATAAATAAATCAATGCATGTTTCCGTTTCATGTGTTAAATACGGGATCCAAGATGGGTTTTTTTCGCTTGTTTAAATTGAGCCCATCAAACGTGTTTAACCAGCCAACGTGTTTAACCAACGTGTTAAACCAACATGTTTAACCAATGTGTTTAACCAACCAACCAACCAACCAACCAATCAATCACTTAATGTATGTTTTCGTGTCATGCGTTTAATACGGGATGATAGGTCTCTTGAGGTCTTTTTCCCCTTGTTCTAAGTGACCCTATCAAACGTGTTTAATCAACCAACCAACAAACCAACCAACCAACCAATCAATCAACCAACTAATCAATCAATCAATATGTATGACTGTTTATTTATGACAGTTTATTGAAGGAACAAACTCTCAATTATTCAAGAAAATTTTTATTTTATTATTGTTCTTACGTCTCTTCTGAAAAAAAATCCACATATTCTCTGAAACTACAAGTCCAATCGACCTGAAAATTTGCAGTCAGCAGGGCATACATGTACTGAAGGTTCATAAAAAAACCTTTTGCAGATATCTCTCAAGACTTTTCCTAGAAAAAAGAAATCGCAATGCCGTAAAAATCGCTTGCTAGGTCCGTCAATCTCAGTAAAAACCTACAATAAAATGTCCGCTCCGAGATTGAAATACTAATCTGTGTTACAAACAGGTGCTGAAAAATGGACATTATCAAAAAATAATCATTAAATGTGTATTAAAGTTACACCGGAACAATTAAATCCAAAACATGCACTGCTGGTGAACTGTGATCAAAATGTCAATTTCCTACAATGACAAAAGAAATTACATTGTGTACATTCCATCTCTAGACATGTTGTCTGTTCAAAGTCCCCACCTAAAAAGGAATAAAAAGACTATCTTTTCGTTATTATAAACCCGTGTCACGTGATGTGGCGCGCGCGCTGTACCTAAAATAAAAGAAAAACTTTCCAAACTAAACATGAAACTTCTCCGGTAACAATAATATAGACCCCATACAGAAACAAACAAACAAACAAACAAACAAACAAACAAACACCCCCCCCCCCCCCAATTCAATTAATTTTAAAGGGGGAAAGACCCCCTACAATTGCTTTTTTAAAGCAATTGATTTATATTTATTATTATTATTATTATTTTTTTCTTCCGCCAAATTTTGTTCTTGTGATAAATGTTTGTTTCGCAATATGTCGCTTAGATATTTCTTATATGGTATCGTATAGTTTATGCGCTTTTAAATTTCACCCTGCTAAGCCTAACCAATTTCTTTGTAAGAGTTATCTCCCTATTAACTGTTTACCATCTGTGTGCATCTCCTTCGTAACAAAAAAAGATAGCGACAAAATTCTTTTTACAAATTGTCCGTTACATCCTCAAGAATTTTTGGCTAATTTGGATCGAAGCGATTCGATGCAATTTTATAGGAGTTATCTACCTTTACAATATAAATCTGTCGGTATGTTTTTTTAACTCATCAACTATTAACCGTATAACCCTGGAATGTTTTTATTTGAGGCCCGTAGGTCCTAACTTAGAAAATGAGGTCAAGGTCAAAGGTCAAGGTCAAGTTCTCAATTATGACTTTTGTTTGTACTTGCATTTTCTCCAACACTTTGAAAGATACATACAAAAGAACAAGTGCAAAATGTCTGCTTTATTGTAATGAAGATATGCTACATTTAGTCTGATACAATTAAATGGCAGCTTATAGGAGTAAGTGCCCCTGAAATGTCTTGATATGAGGTTATTTGAATATAACTTCAACTAACTTCGTTATAAAGCCATTTAACCTTGTATAAAGGTTAGGTGAAAAATGACCTTGAAAAATGGCTACCAGAAGTGACCTTGAGAAAACCGGAAGTAGCCTTTTTTGCAATTTTTTCATATAAAAGTACTCAGATTCAATATATGTTGTCATAAAGATACATAAACTGATAACTGAAGACTAAAAATGACTTCCAACAAACCGGAAGTGGCCAAGTATCTCCCATTCTACATACAAAAGTATATAGAAACTATTTATTTGTTGAATCAGTGTGAAATAAGCTTTCATATGAGAACGGAAGTCACATTAATTTAACCGGAAGCATTATATTATCTCCCTTATATCACTCAAAAATATAATTTAACCATTATTTATCGCATCAGTATGAAGAAACTATCTTATCAAAATTTCTTTGGTGTGGAAAGACTTTCAATTGTTCTCTGAACAATTGGTTTTTAATTAAGTCTTTCCACTTTTCTGTGGAAAGACTTATTGTTTTTGTTCTGATTATTAGGTCTTTCCACTTTTCTGTGGAAAGCCTATTGTATTTGTTCTGATTATTAAGTCTTTCCACTTTTCTGTGGAAAGACTTATTGTTTTTCTTCTGATTATTATTATTATTTTTTTTTTTCCGCCAAATTTTGTTCTTGCGATAAATGTTTGTTTCGCAATGTGTCGCTTAGATATTTCTCATATGGTATCGTATAGTTTATGCGCTTTTAAATTTCACCCTGCTAAGTCGAACCATTTTCTTTGTAAGAGTTATCTCCCTATTCACTGTTTATGATCTGTGTGCATCTCCTTCGTAACAGAAAAAGATAGCGACAAAAGTCCTTTCATAAATTGTTCGTTACATCCTCAGGAATTTTTGGCTCATTTGGATCGAAGCGATTCGATGAAATTTTATAGGAGTTATCTACCTTTACAAAATAAATTTGTCTGTATGTTTTTTTAACTCATAAACAGTTAACCCTATAACCCTGGAATGTTTTTATTTGAGGCCCCTATGTCCTAACTTAGAAAATGAGGTCAAGGTCAAAGGTCAAGGTCAAGTTCTCAATTGTGACTTTTGCTTGTTTTTGCATTTTCTCCAACACTGTGAGAGATACATATAAAAGAACAAGTTCAAAATGTCTGCTTAATTGTAATGAAGATATGCTACATTTAGTCTTATACAATTAAATGGCATCTTAAAGGAGTTGGTGCCCCTGAAATGTCTTGGTATGAGGTTATTTGATTATAACTTCAATTAAGTTCATTATAAAGACATTGACCTCATACAAAAGGTTAAGTGACAAATGACCTTGAAAAATGGCTACCGGAAGTGACCTTGAGAAAACCGGAAGTAGTTTTTTTTGCAATTTTTTCACATAAAAGAACTCAGAATCCATATATTTTGTCATATGGATACAGAAACTGATTACTGAAGACTAAAAATGACTTCCAACAAACCGGAAGTGGTCAATTATCTCCCATTCTACATACAAAAGTATATAGAAACTATATATTTTCGGAATCAGTGTGAAAGAAGCTGTCATATGAGACCGGAAGTGACATTCATTTCACCGGAAGTAGCATGTTATCTCCCTTATATCACTCATTAACATAATTAAACCATTGTACATCGCATCAGTATGAAGAAACTACCTTCTTATCCAAATTTCTTTGCTGTGGAAAGACTTTCAATTGTTCTCTGAACAATTGGTATTTAATTATTATTTTTTTTTTTTTCCGCCAAATTTTGTTCTTGCGATAAATGTTTGTTTCGCAATATGTCGCTTAGATATTTCTCATATGGTATCGTATAGTTTATGCGCTTTTAAATTTCACCCTACTAAGCCGAACCATTTTCTTTGTAAGAGTTATCTCCCTATTCACTGTTTATCATCTGTGTGCATCTTCTTCGTAACAGAAAAAGATAGCGACAAAATTCTTTTTACAAATTGTTCGTTACATCCTCAGGAATTTTTGGCTCATTTGGGTCGAAGCGATTCGCTGAAATTTTATAGGAGTTATCTACCTTTACAAAATAAATTTGTCGTTATGTTTTTTTAACTCAATAACAGTTAACCGTATAACCCTTGAATGTTTTTATTTGAGTCCCCTATGTCCTAACTTAGAAAATGAGGTCAAGGTCAAAGGTCAAGGTCAAGTTCTAATTTGTGACTTTTGCTTGTTTTTGCATTTTCTCTGACGCTTTGAAAGATACATAAAGAAAAACAATTGCAAAATGTCTGCTTTATTGTTATGAAGATATGATACATTAAGTTTAATACAATTTAATGGCATCTTATAGGAGTTGGTGCCCCTAATATGTCTTGATATGAAGTTATTTGATTATAACTTCAACTAAGTTCATTATAAAGGCATTTGACCTTGTACAAAAGGTAAGGTGACAAATGACCTTGAAAAATGACTACCGGAAGTGACCTTGAGAAAACCGGAAGTAGCCTTTTTTGCAATTTTTTCATATAAAAGTACTCAGAATCCATATATTTTGTCATATAGATACATAAACTGATTACTGAAGACTAAAAATGACTTCCAACAAACCGGAAGTGGCCAATTATCTGCCATTCTACATATAAAAGTATATAGAAACTATATATTTTTGGAATCAGTGTCAAAGAAGCTATCATATGAGACCGGAAGTGATATTCATTTCACCGGAAGTAGCTTATTATCTCCCTTACATCACTCATTGATATAATTAAACCATTATTTATCGCATCAGTATGAAGAAACTATCTTATCAAAATTTCTTTGGTGTGGAAAGACTTTCAATTGTTCTCTGAACAATTGGTTTTTAATTATTATTATTTTTTTTTTTTTTCCGCCAAATTTTGTTCTTGCGATAAATGTTTGTTTCGCAATATGTCGCTTAGATTTTTTTCATTTTGTATCGTATAGTTTATGCGCTTTTAAATTTCACCCTGCTAAGCCGAACCATTTTCTTTGTAAGAGTTATCTCCCTATTCACTGTTTGTCATGTGTGTGCATCTCCTTCGTAACAAAATAAGAAAGCGACAAAATTCTTTTTACAAATTGTTCGTTACATCCTCAGGAATTTTTGGCTAATTTGGATCGAAGCGATTCGATGAAATTTTATAGGAGTTATGTACCTTTACGGAATAAATTTGTCGGTATGTTTTTTTAACTCATAAACCGTTAACCGTATAACCCTGGAATGTTTTTATTTGAGTCCCCTGGGTCCTAACTTAGAAAATTAGGTCAAGGTCAAAGGTCAAGGTCATATTTTAGATTTTCATATGTCTTTGATTTCCCTATAATTCTTGAATGGTTATAGACACAGAAAATTTAAGCAGTGAAAAATGTTCAGTACTTCAAGGGGCAACTTTGTTACATTATGACTGTATTGGTTTTACCATTATGTAAGGGACATAATTTGATGGTTTATAAAAAGCCATTATTAGGCAAAACTCTTAAACAAAAGGTCCTTGACCCATAGGGTCTTTTGCAATGACATTGTGAAGCAATGACCTTGACAAAGGTCACAAGGTCAAAGGTCAAGGTCATGTACATATGTGATTTGGGGCACGACTTGAAGAATTTTATGTGTGTTTGCCAACCAACCAACCAATCATGATCAATCAATAATGATCAATCAACAAATCATGATCATGATCAATCAACAAATCATGATCATGATCAATCAACCAATCATGATCATGATTAATCAATCAATCAATCATGTTTCCGTCTCATGTGTTTAATATAGGGTTCAAGATCTCCTTTGTTTCTTTTTCGCTGTTTCAATTGACCCTTTCCAACGTGTTTAACCAACCAACCAATCAATCAATCAATCAATCAATCAATCAATCAATCAATCATGTTTCCGTCTCATGTGTTTAATATAGGGTCCAAGATCTTTGTTTCTTTTTCGCTGTTTCAATTGACCCTATCCAACGTCTTTAACCAACCAACCAACCAGCTAATCAAGTAATCAATCAATCATGATCATGATCAATCAATCATGTATCCGTCTCATGTGTTTAATATACGGTCCAAGATCTTCTTTGTTTCTTTTTCGCTGTTTCAATTGACCCTATCCAATGTGTTTAACCAACCAACCAACCAACTAATCAATCAATCAATCAAGTAATCAATCATGATCATGATCAATCAATCAGTCAAGTAATCAATCAATCATGATCATGATCAATCAATCATGTTTCATGAAAAATTGAAATTTAATATTGTTCGTGCGTCACTTCTGAAAAAAAAATCCACATGTACTCTGAAACTACAAGTACAATCGACCTCAAAATTTGCAGTCAGCAGTGCATACATGTACTAAAAGTTCATAAAAAAACTTGGTGCGGATATCTCTCAAGACTTTTCCTAGAGAAAAAAAATGGCAATGCCCTAAAAATCGCTTGCTAGGTCCGTAAATCTCAGTGACATCCTACAATAAAATGTCCGCTCCTAGATTAAAATACTAATCTGTGTTACAAACTGGTGCTGAAAAATGTACATTTTAAGAAAATAATCATTAAATGCGTATTAAAGTTACACCGGAACAATTAAATCCAAAACATGCACTGCTGGTGAACTGTGATCAAAATGTCAATTTCCAACAATGACAAAAGAAATTACATTGTGTACATTCCGTCTCTATACATGTTGTCTGTTCAACATCCCGACCTAAAGAGAAATAAAAATACTAAGTTTTCGTTATTATAAACCCAAGTCACGTGATGTCTTCCCCATCTGGCGCGCGCGCTGGACCTAAAATAAAATAAAAACTTTCCAAACTAAACATGAAACTTCTCCGGTAACAATAATATAGACCCCATACAGAAACAAACAAACAAACAAACAAACAAACAAACACCCCCCCCCCCCCCCCAATTCAATTAATTTTAAAGGGGGAAAGACCCCCTACAATTGCTTTTTTAAAGCAATTGATTTATATTTATTATTATTATTATTAAGTCTTTCCACTTTTCTGTGGAAAGACTTATTGTTTTTGTTCTGATTATTATTATTAGGTCTTTCCACTTTTCTGTGGAAAGCCTATTGTATTTGTTCTGATTATTAGGTCTTTCCACCTTTCTGTGGAAAGACCTATTGTATTTCTTCTGATTATTATTATTTTTTTTTTTTTTTTTTTTTTCTTCCGCCTAATTTTAATATTGCGACAAATGTTTGTTTCGCAATATGTCGCTTAGATATTTCTCATATTGTATCGTACAGTTTATGCGCTTTTACATTTCACCCTGCTAAGCCGAACACTTTTCTTTGTAAGAGTTATCTCCCTATTCACTGTTTATCATCAGAGTGCATCTCCTTCGTAACAA